>NC_073745.1:242558123-242693123 GCF_029784135.1 Toxorhynchites rutilus septentrionalis
GATATACTTTACCTGAATGTAACAGGATTACATTTCGACGAAATTGAAATCTTGGTATCCAACAAAAAACCGAAAATACTAATACAGGTATACCTCGATTTTACATACATTCTCGTTTCTGAAATGTGCGTAATCGAAGCATGATCTTTTTTAATAAAAAATAATTTTAGTAATTAAGAATAAGTAAATTAACATAGCCTGGTCCATGGGTAGTCGGGAAAACAGTTCAGACGGTTGGACTTCATCAAAAATTGTTGGTATTAGTCTACCTTTCGGGACCGTTATAAATAAAGGATATTTCAGACTTTATACAGACATTCTTTATCATGGATGGCGCTAACGTTCCCAGTGGAAGATATGCTGTCTCAACGTAGTATACAACGTCATTTTTATTAATACTTATTTGAAATTTCGTATGCCAAATAACACGCCTGGAATGTATTCTGAGGGGCAAACTCTAGAATACGCGTGTACCAGTGCAGGTCGGAAGAACTTTTTTTTGACGAAAAATCCCGCGGTCAGAATGGGAATCGAACCCAAACCTCCGGCATGATAATGTGTGATGCTACACACTCGACCACGGGAGCACTCATTTCCATTAATAAAACTGAACATATATAATAAAAAAAAAACTATGCAGAGTGGAGTTTTTAATTTGTATTTATTTGCGTTAAACATGCCTCATCACATTTAAATCGACCAATTTTAAATAATTCAATATAGTAAAGAATCTGTAATAAAAACTTTCTCAAAATGAATTTCTATCTGCTATTTTCTCCAAGATATTCGACCTCATCTCACGCAATGAAAATTGAGAATTAAGCGACCAGCCATTTTCTTCAGCATATCTGATCATTATGTCGACAGAATTCAACGCCAATTCATCAGAAACCGTTTGAAAACAATCATCAAGGTCAACAGGCTCTGTTATTTTTATGGTGTTATCTTCCGGTAAACTGGAATCCATCGTATAGGTCATTTCATAATCTGCTGTGAGACTTTTTCAACGATTTCTAAATCCTTCAAAATTTCAAACTCTGCATTCTCTTCATCTATCACGTTTGAGTGTAAAAATTTTTGCTTGATCTCTGTTAGACGCTTTTTAATAACAGCCAGTGGTAGGTTATCCTCATCTTCAACTTCTTCCGGATTATAGAGTAAATCCCAAGACTTCCTTATCGATGATTGAGGAACTTTATCCCAAGATTCCGCAATCCAAAATATCGCATCCTTTACGTTAATCCTGTTTACATTGTCATGAAACTCACCTGATCTACCAAAAATCTCTCTCATCATGATCTTCCTATAGCGTGATTTTATCATTTGGATTACGTTCTGATCCATAGGTTGAATAGCCGCTGTTGTGTTTGGGGGTAGAAACATAGTGCTTATAGCACCGTCACTAGTTTTCAGTTCCTCTGCATTAAAATGTGCAGAGCAGTTATCCAACACCAGGACAGCTCGAAGTGGAAGACCTGATTCAACCAAAAAATTTCGGACCTGTGGCACAAAATGCTCAAAAAACCATATTTTGAGTAAATTACGTGTCATCCAAGCGTTCTTGGATGTTGTGTAGTAAACAGGCAGCTCCTTCATATTCTTCAATGATCGAGGATTAAGATACTTCCCGATGACCATCAGGGGAAACTTCAATGTACCGTCCAAGTTAGAACATGGCATACAAGTCAAACATTCTTTGATAGTTTTCTTTCCTGGTGCCCCTACTGAATCATTATCAACGTAAGTATTTGTGGGAGTGCTTATAAAATATAGACCGCTCTCATCGGCATTAAAAATCTGACTCGGGCATAAGTTTCTTATTTGCATTTCTGTAGAGAACTTCTTGATGTAGTCCTCAATTGCAGCCATATTGCTGGACAATTTTTCGCCCGTAACTTTGAGAAGGCGAATTTCATAACTCTTGATGAATTTGTCAATGTCCTCTACTTCCAAAATTAGACTCACCTACCAATTCGTTGAAAAATTCAACTGATTGAATTAGGAGCATTTCTTGGCTCACCGGAATGTGGTGTTGTCTTTGTTGCAGAAACCAAAGGTACAATGCTTCATCCACCTTTGGGTAACTAGCTTGTTTGAAGTTTTTGCGGTGTGCTGTGAATAAATCGAAATAAATGTTCGAATTGTTTTTTAATAAAACTTTAAATTCCATACCAATGTTTCCATGAATGTTTGCAATATTGTTCATTATCTTAACTTTAGATTTTCGAATAGTGTAGATGGTAGATCGTGATCTAATGCGGTACTTTTTCATTATCTCTTGAACTGCAATTCCATTCTCCAGATCATGGATAATCTTCACTTTATCTGTCAGAAGAATGCCCTTCCGGTTCTTCTTTTCTTTTGAGACTATATCAGTGTGTTTAGAAACCATTTTTACCATTAAACTTTTCTCTCTCAATAATCTCAGTAGAATTGCATTTTCCAAATGGCGCAACACGAAGTTAGTGTTGTCAATGCAAATAGGATAGACGAAATGCTTTCATCGTTGAACGTAATTAATGTAATCAATACAGTAATGCATATGTAATAAAGTATCAGTATAGTTCACAAACTGTGAATTACTTTTCTTTAGTTTAAGATGACTGCCGAGTTTTTTTTAACATTTTGATTTACCTGGTTGTATACTAAGCGCCTTGATTTACACCAGTTTGAGAGTTTGACAGTTATCACGATGGACGTTGCTGTGTGTGTGACATGGGTGCCCTACACTCAGAAAAATCCTTGGTAGAAAACTACCAAATACTTTTGGTAATGCAAACATTAGTAAAAGGTACATATTTTTTTGTACGTATTACTAACCGTATGTAAAATGAATGGACAAAATGGGCAAAATCAACATTTTCGACACCTGCTCTTCTTTGCATTTCATCAAAGTCAAAAAGCTAAACGAATGGCCTACTCTCAGATACACAATATGGGTTCCGCAGGGGCAAGGGGACGAATGATTGCCTTGCGTTGCTTTCTTCAGAAATTCAAATGGCTTACGCCAAAAAAAAAACAAATGGCTTCAGTATTCTTGGACATAAAGGGGGCTTTCGATTCTGTTTCAATAGAGGTTTTGTCGGACAAATTACACTCTCGGGGATCGAATTCTCCACGGAGAAAACAGAGATGGTGGTTTTTTCTAGGAAGCATAGACCAGCAAAACCAAAGCTTCAACTTTTGGGTAAACCGATCACTCATGATATGTCTTTCAAGTATCTTGGGGTCTGGTTCGACTCCAAATGTACTTGGGGGGCCCATATTAGGTATCTGAGTAAAAAATGTCAACAAAGAATAAACTTTCTCCGTACAATTACCGGCACCTGGTGGGGAGCCCATCCCGAAGTTTTGGCAGGCGTACTCCCACTAAAAGATCGCTTCAATTTATTATCTCTTCGGTTCCTCATCGGGTGTAAGGTTATGAACCCATTGGTGATCGGAAATTTTGAGCAGCTTATCGAGCTAAATTTTCATTCTGGATTCATGAGCTCATATCATGAATTCATCACCATGCAGGTTGATCCTTCTTCGTATATTCCCAACCGTGTTTGTTTTCCTGACTACATCAATTCCTTTGTGCATTTTGATCTGTCCATGAAGCAGGATATCCATGGAATTCCAGATTATCATCGATCGGGGATCGTTCCTACGATTTTCGAAGCAAAGTATGGGCGTGTCAATTGTGATAATATGTACTTTACTGATGGGTCCTCTATGAATGAGTCCACAGGATTTGGAGTGTTCAACAATTTTTTTAGCACCTCACACAGTCTTCAGTATCCTTGCTCAGTGTATATTGCTGAATTGGCAGCAATACACTGGGCGCTGGACAGCGTCGCCTCACGACCTGTTGAACACTATTACATTGTAACGGATAGTCTTAGCTCTGTCGAAGCTATCCGTTCAGTGAGGCCGGAAAAGCACTCGCCGTACTTCCTTGAGAGAATACGAGAAATTTTGAGTGCTTTATCCAGACGCTGTTATGTCATTACCTTTGTCTGGGTCCCTTCACATTGCTCAATTCTGGGTAATGAGAGGGCTGACTCATTAGCAAAGGTAGGTGCAATTGAAGGCGATATTTATCAGCGTCAAATCGCCTTCAATGAATTTTATTCTTTAGTCCGCAAAAATACCATCGCTAACTGGCAACGCAAGTGGAATGAAGATGAATTGGGCCGGTGGTTTCACTCGATTATCCCTAAGGTTAGCCTCAAACCGTGGTTCAAAAGTCTAGACTTGAGTCGGGACTTTATTCGCACCTTCTCCCGACTCATGTCCAATCACTGTTCGTTAGACGCGTTACTCTTTCGTTTCAATCTGGCCGGTAGCAATCTCTGCATTTGTGGCCGAGGTTACCACGACATCGAACACGTTGTTTGGGCGTGTGAGGTGTATCTTGTAGCCAGATCGAATTTAGAAAACTCCCTTCGGGCTAGAGGAAGGCAGCCCAATGTGCCGGTGAGAGATGTGTTGGCTTGGTTAGACCTTGATTACATGTCCCATATATATGTTTTCCTTGAAGCTAGAGATCTTCGTGTGTGATTGTTCCTACATCCTTATACCCTCCTTTCCTTCCTTTGCGGGTAATTCGTCCCCTTGCTATAAATAGTAGAATAAGTTGAAATGTAAATACACTATAGATATACGAATAGATTTAAGAATTGAGTGTTCATCAACATTGTTACAATCCTTCTCCTAAAAATATGTCACCCTCCTAAACTCGAGTACACCGCGAGTAATCGGTTTTCCACCTTACTAACCATAGATCTAAGAAAATTGTTTATATATATATATATATATATATATATATATATATATATATATATATATATATATATATATATATATATATAAATTACGTCCCGAGGGTTTTCGAAGGGTTTTTTAAAAAAGAACACGCGATGTAATCACTACTTGGTTGGAACAAGAACTGACTCTAATTTATTTTTCACACGTTTATATATGGGTAGCTAATCTAAATGGAACTTATTGATAAAGCACTTTCTGGGATTCCTAGGTGTTATGTTCGGCTCGCCGTCGCTCGTGTATGTCGAGTCTGCATTCTTGGTGCCGGTGCTGGTTCTGGCGTCGGGTTACGGAGTGCAGAATTGTGTGTCCGTTGACTTGTTGCCTGATTCTAACGATGCCAATGATGTCGCTATCTGTTGTTGTTGTTGTTGTATTTGCTCGAGCCTTTGCGATATGTGTTGTTCCTGGGATTTAGGGTTGAAGTCGGTTGACTCGGTAACTGGTCTCTCCCTAAGTGAGGATCGTCCCGATCCGTTTGCTCTATTCTTGAAGTAAATTTTGATGATCATGAGAACAATGAAAAGAGAAGTAATGCTGGTTAATGAGAATCCGCCGAATAAGGTCCAAACTTTCAGATTCAAGCTATGTTGTTGTAAGTAGACATGTTCCAATTCCTTCCGGTTTTTTGATGTTTCATTACCAATTATTGATATGTCGAAATAGTGATGTTTGTTCCAGGTCGTTCTGACGTTATGGAGTGCCCCGTGGATGACGTCCATTTCGTGTACTACTTCGTTGTTCTGGAATGATTGGTTGTTCAAGTTGATAGTACAATTTGAAAATGTTATTAAGAAATTTCCAACTAAAGTGCGATCATCTGGTCCGCAGTTGCTTCGTAGGAGGTTGTCTTTTGCGTTTTGAATCAAGAGCGTACCTTCGGTGATTAACTCTTGAGTTGTTCTGTCATAAAACGTAGAGTTGCACTCGGATTTCTTACCAAAAATCAGTGGGTAAATGCAAGCGTCGTTTATTGCTTTCAAATATGCTGCTTTCTGAACGAACTGCTGCGGATTGCTAGTAGCGTAAAGGGTGTTTCCGATTTTGACGACATGCTCCGGATAGTTGTTGATGATTTGGTTCCTGTGTACTAAGGGGTGCAGCTGCATAACGGAGGATGTCTTGTTGTCCAGTCGAGGAACATGAAGGATGTACAGAAGGGTCCCTTGGCTTACTGCAAATTTGGGAATTACATGTTGAAAGGCGTCGTCTGGGAGGTCTATTGTCACGCCTTGATTTTGTAATAATGACTTTATAAAAGAGATTTCTTGAATCGAAAGTATTTTATTTGTTGATATTGACGTCTTAGATAGGATGATGGCCTCTTGAATGTCTTCTAATAGTTTATTGATGATATCGATATTAATTATCGTGATTATTGATGTGATCTCGTTGGTTAATAATTCATTCGTTTTCATGTTCTCGATGATTCTGTTGATGGTCCCCGTCAGGTTTGAAATCCTTTCGTTGATATGATTGTTTACTTCAAACTGTTGGTTGTTCTGTGTGATTAACTCATTGAGCGTGGAGTTTATAATGCGGAGGTCCTGCGCGTCCGGCGACCCTGCGATCCATTTCCATGTTGCACCCAGCGTATCCCATCTTCTAAGTCGGTGATGTTGGAGTGGTTTTATTTGGAGGAAATTGTTATAAAGTTTCTTCACTTTTAGTTTAACTACATCTCCTAATGGATTTCTAATATCTACTTTATCATAAAAGGAAGTGGTTAGGTAGTCTATAGACTCCTGAATGTGGGTCAGATTTATGGGATGTATGATTTTTAAGGTTCCTGTTTGGATTTTACAATTTCCTACGTTTAGTAGTAACAAGGGGTCTTCGTTGAGATTTCTCATCGAAAGAAAGGATGCTGTTGTCGGAATAGGGATCGTAGTGAATATCAGGAAAAGGATCTGGAAAAGGGGTTTACAATGTTAGGTGCTTCTATGCTGGCGTAAAACTAGTGATATATAATAGAATATATATTTTTTTTTTATAATGGTCATTCATGTTTCCTTTTCCTTTTGATTTTTGATTTGTGTAGTTTTATGTCTCTGTAATCTACAAAGGTTTTTCTTCTATTGCGTTTTACTGTTTGGGACTTATATCTCGGTTTTTTCTTGTTTCTTATACCCTGAATTCTGTTGTAAATAACTTCTCCTCTTGAGAAATTCGGTTCGTTTTCTCTATTTTTATTTCTGGTTTCCAATGTTTTTTCCTGATTTGTTTTAGTTTTTGTGATTATCTCGTCAAAGATTTTGTTCCTGTTTTCGAGGATTGTTTCCAAATTCAAGGGTCTTTCTTCCCCTTCTTTAATACCGAAAAATATTTCGATGGGTTTCATTTTCGTAACGCTGTGTATGGTCGAATTGTATAGACTTGTTGCAATTTTGTAAATTTCTTTATGCGAAAGGTCGTTATATTTAGCCTTTATACAGAGAAATATTTCCGACAGGGTTGAGTGAAAACGCTCTACCATGCCGTTAGTTTCGCTATGGTTAGAGGGGGTAAAATACATTTCTGCTCCTACTCTTTGGAGCAGTCCTCTAATTTCTATAGAACGGAATGCCACTTCATTATCGCAAACGAGTAGGTTTGGAGTTCCATAAGTCGAAATCAATTAACTATGCCTCGCTTGACATCGGGAATTGACCTGGACTTAATTGGAATAAGCATTGCGTATTTCGATAGTTTATCTATCGCCGAAATAAAGAGATTTGGGGAAGATATAAAAATATCTACATGAAGAATGTCAAGTGGCTTTTCTGGGATAGGAGTCTCTGCAAATTTAATTTTATAGGGACTCCTTTCGTATTTGTTCTGAAGACAGGTATCGCATAAGTTGATAAAAAGTTGAATTTTCTTACGCATTTGGGGGAAATAGTGTCTCCTGATGACTTCAGCATGATTTTCCTCTGCGCCTCGGTGAGCTCTTCCATGGACCTCTTCGATCAGGGCGTTCTGTTCCTCAAGTGTTCTGACGTCCTGCAGAAGAGTTTGCGTTAGTTTAATTTTAAAAGATTTGTTGCGGGAAAAATGATTTTTGTATGTGATCTGTAAAGTATTAATCCATCTCTCGGGACAGAGTATACAGTTGATCTTACTGGGGTGCATGTAATCTCTCAGTATCCTTATCGCCAGTGGTACTCCAAATGCGAACCTGGTTATTGTACGACGTGTGACACCTGGAAAGATCTCATCAAACTCTTCAGAATTTTCGTCTCCTATTTTAATTATTATTTGGTTCTTGAAAAAATTTAGTGGGTGCTCTGTCATTTGTATAAGTTCCTCGGCATCCGAGTCTGCCGAATGGGCGGCTTCAGTATCAGAAGATGATTCCTGTTCATTATTGTTAATTTCGGGTAAAATTCTTGACAAACCGTCGGCAACAACGTTTTGTTTGCCGGGTCGATATTTGATATCATAGTCAAACTCTTCCAATCTCAATTTCCATCGGATTAGGCGGTCATTCGGAGTTTTTAAACTCAAAGCGTAAGTTAACGGCTTATGATCCGTAAACAGAGTAAATTTTCGGCCATACAAATATGGACGGAAATATTTACAACCCCAATCGATAGCAAGGAGTTCCTTTTCTATCGTGGAGTATTTCTCCTCTGTTTTGGTCAGCGTTCGGGATGCATAGGCAATGGGTTTATCATGTCCGATAGGGCCCTGTGATAAAACCGCGCCTAATGCGAAATTGGATGCGTCAGTAGTAAGGACGAATCGCTTATCAAAGTCTGGGTACTGCAGTATTTGACTGCTGCTCAGTATACTCTTGCATTTTTCAAAGGCCGAAATGAATTCCTTTGTATGCTTTATAGTTTCTTCCTTCCGTAGCTGTTGAGTTAGGGGTTTGGCAATTTTTGCAAAGTCCTTGATGAACTTCCTGTAGTAGCCAATAACTCCCAAAAACCCTCTTAGCTCTTTCTCATTTTTAGGCAATGGCCATTTTCTTATAGCATCTATCTTTTCCGGGTTAGGTTTTACTCCTTCGGGTGTAACTACATGCCCTAGGAACGCAACTTCCTTCCGGAGAAACTCACACTTGTCGAGTTGTACCTTCATATTATAATTTTTTAACGTTTCTAAAATCAATTTTAAATTAATTATATGCTCTTGAAGGCTAGTCGAAAAGATGATAATATCATCCATATAGACTAGACATCTCACTCCAATATGTTCCCTGAGAATGTTATCCATTACTCTCTGGAACGTGGCTGGAGCATTCTTGAGGCCGAAAGGCATTCTGATGAACTCGTAGTGTCCCCCGTCGACACTGAACGCAGTTTTCTGGATGTCTTTCTTTTGGACCTCTATCTGGTGAAACCCTGAAGCAAGGTCAAGGGTTGAAAAATATTGGCATTTTCCTAATTTATCGAGTATATCCGTTATATTAGGAATAGGGTATCGATCATCTGCGGTCTTATGATTTAATTTGCGATAATCAATAACGAGCCGCCATTTCTTCGTGCCGGAAGCATCAATCTTCTTCGGTACGATCCAGATTGGTGATGACCAAGGACTCTGGGACGGTCGAATAATGCCTTGGTTGAGCATTTTAGTTATTTGTCGCTGGACCTCTTCTCTATGACAGAAGGGGTAGCGGTAATTTTTGGAGTAAATAGGTACATCGTCCTTTGTATTAATTTTGTGTCTCACAGCATTTGTGAATGTTAATTCCTCATCGTCGCTATAAAAAGCTTCCGGAAATAGTTTTAAAACACTAAGAAGTTTCTCTTTTTCTTCCGTGTTTAGGTGATCGGTTCTAATGCACCGTCCTAGTTCAATTTTGGCTTTATCCCGTTTCTCATTTGTGAGAAAAGATTCGGGAGAAACCTCTTCAAAATTATGAAGCTCTGTAAATAAGGCTTCTTTGTCTATGCAGACCGTTACTGGTTTATCGCCAGTGTTTATTAAAAGAAAAGTGGTCACACCATCTCGAGCACTGTATACCCCGCTAGGTATGACGACATCTTGTCCGATCACAATATCGTGTTCTATTAGGAAGTCTCCCTCCTGAAGCCGTACTGGAAACTGCTTCACAAGGGTTTCATTTTGGTGGAAATTCAGTTGCTCCTTATCGGGGAATTTTTTCTTCAGCGGTATTCTAGTACCATTGATGGTGATTGTGTTGAATACCGTATCAATTATGGCCCCTATAGATCTCAATGATTCAAAACCAATGAGTCCATCAAAGTAATCATGAAATCGGAATAGAAAGAATTTTTGACTTGGCACACCTTTGGTAGTATTAAGGAAAGGATTCAAATACGTGAATTGATTAATAAAATGGGCGCCACTCACATTTTTTATTTTATGTTGTGGCCCTGATGCAATGCCTTTTGTGGGGACTAACTCAGGGGTTATATAATTTTTGTTGGCCCCCGTGTCTATTAAAAATTTCAATGGTCTACCTGATTTTCTCGGGACCTCTAAATACGGGAGGAAATTGTTCCCTACTCCATTATTTGTTGGTCTGGGACCATACAAAAATTTAACTCTTCGTGAGTTTCTTCTACTACGGGTGGCAATATTATTTCTTCATGATTTTGTTCCGGGGCACAGGCGTCCTGTGTTTGCTCCCAAAACTGTTCATAATTTTCGTCTGATGTTGCCTCACAATTATTCACTTGTGCTTCTCGTCTCTGGAAAGGCACCATTTGTTTCAAATGACCTGAGGGGTCGGGTTTAATGTAGGGTGCTGTCGGTTTTTGGAATTGAGGGTTTTGTTGGAGAGGTTTTTGGTAATAGGTGCTTTGGAAAGGTGGTCTTTGGTATGGGGGATTTTGTGCAGGTTGTCTTAGGAGTGGAGGATTTTGCGGCTGAATAGGCCTAGGGTAGGGGAACGATGGTTTGAAACTTGTGTGCACAATTGGTTTTTGTGGAGGCGTTAAAATTTTTGGGAATTTTTCCCGTCTACGCTGGGTAGCGTTATACTGATCCAATGCCCATTGAAATGCCATCAAAAGCGTATTTGGGCGAGATGTCCTTGTTAAAGTGGAGTAAGGCTCATTTAGCCCATCCACAAAAGAGTTCAATATCATGTCCTCGTAACTCTTAGAGAGAACTTTTAAACATGATTTAGTTTCATCGTCCAATAATAATTTTGCCACGATATCGGACAGTAGTTCCCTACACTCATTGTAGAAATCTGCTATACTTTTCGTACCCTGTCGTAGGTACGATATTCGAGTGACGAGAGTGCCTAAGTCTCTCTTGTCACCAAAGTATTCTATTAATACTAGTTTCATTTCTTCCCATGTCGTGGGATTGTTTCTTGAGGCCAATGCGTCACTAGCCTCATCAATAATTTGATCTCGGATTATGCCCACCCATAGTGCCATAATCTGAGCAACGTCCGCTTCTGCGGGCAGTAAATTTTTCGCGAAACCTATTTTGCTTTCCACGGAATTGATCCAAGTGGAGAGCGATTTTTTGTCTTTACTATCCCCTCTATAGGGAACAATCATTTTGATTGCGTCCGGTATCCGAGACGCATCAAACCTAGCCGCTGTTGTTCCCGCTGCGCTTGGCGGGGGCGGGTTGGTGTTATTGCTGCTCCCCTCTGAGGCTCTTGCTTCCTCTAGGGTTGCAATCTTGAGGCGTTGGGCCTCTAGTTGAGAGCTTAGCTCTTCGATTAAATTTTCTAATGTTTCTAATGTCATGCTTCTGGTTTTCATGCACAATAATCTTATTCTCACTATTAATTTACTTATTAATTCACTTAGTAATTCACTTATTAATTAATTAGTTTGGGGGAAGGGTGTTAGAAGAAGCAGTTGGCGTACCTATGCCGGGTAGCCAGATAGTAGGAAGGCGAAAGTTTTAAATAATGAAAAAAAAGGGGTTACTCACCTGATATCACCTAGTAAGCCGCTAGTGATTCCGATGATGGAAACGCCGGATCTTTCCAAGGCGCCAACGAGTTTCACTCACTTGTTTTGGTATCCCACCAAAACGGACACCGGACGAACACGCACACAATATTCTTCTCAAACCGCTTGATATTCACTCAAGGATGGTATCTGGACGAACACGCGCACAATATTCTTCACGAATCACTTGATGTACCGTCAAGGATGGTATCCAGAGTTCACTCGCGACAGCCCTGTACTTGATCCGCGCCGACTGCGCCAATTACGTCCCGAGGGTTTTCGAAGGGTTTTTTAAAAAAGAACACGCGATGTAATCACTACTTGGTTGGAACAAGAACTGACTCTAATTTATTTTTCACACGTTTATATATGGGTAGCTAATCTAAATGGAACTTATTGATAAAGCACTTTCTGGGATTCCTAGGTGTTATGTTCGGCTCGCCGTCGCTCGTGTATGTCGAGTCTGCATTCTTGGTGCCGGTGCTGGTTCTGGCGTCGGGTTACGGAGTGCAGAATTGTGTGTCCGTTGACTTGTTGCCTGATTCTAACGATGCCAATGATGTCGCTATCTGTTGTTGTTGTTGTTGTATTTGCTCGAGCCTTTGCGATATGTGTTGTTCCTGGGATTTAGGGTTGAAGTCGGTTGACTCGGTAACTTATATATATATATATATATATATATATATATATATATATATATATATATATATATATATATATATATATATATATATATATATATATATATATATATATATATATATATATATATATAGTTTTAAAATTATATTTAAGAATTCGGCTCCTTTAAACTTAAGTAACTGAGCCTGTAAAAATAAACGAATTAATAAAAAAAAGGTCAAAAAGCTGCCGAAGCAGCCCGGGACGTTTGTGACGTGTATGAAGGTGCCATAGGCGAGTCTACAGCATGGAAATGGTTAGCAAAGTTCAAAAATGGCGACTTTGACGTTGCTGACACGCCCCTTCTGAATTCGATGGAAAACGTCTCAAATCACTTTTAAAGGAGAACGGTCACCAAACCAGTCGTGAATTGTCGGGAAGAATGGACCTCCAATATATAGTTGATTAACTAATTGTTAAAATGATTGTTTATTGTTTAAATAAAAGCTACGCTACGAACTTATTCCCCAACCCAATATCTATATAAAAGGTGGCTCAAAATTCGGCCATTTCAACGTTAAGTAATTTTTGAATGAGGCCTAAAGTATTTAACCAAGCAATATGTACGATTCGTATGAAAAAAAATATATTAAAAACGAATTTGAAAAAAATTGTGCATAAAATCGAGAGAAAATGTGCGTAAAATCGAAGTACGTAAAATCGAGGGTGCGTATAATCGAGGGTCCGTAAAATCGAGGTATACCTGTATTGGTTGAAGCACTTGACGGTGTCAACCGATCTAAATGAATTCAATGTAGATGGGTATTCAACGGTAAATTGCTTGTCGAGGTCTGTACATACTGGAGGTGTATATATACATTTCAAACCTTATGATTTAAAGAAATCTATAATGATACATACGGGGACATTTGGTTTGTAGCTGTAGAAGTCAGAGGATGCAAAATGGCTGGGATATACGCTGGCATATACCATTCGCCTAGTAGTAGCGATAAGGACTTTTTAGAATTTCTGGAAGATTTGTGGCTGCAACAAATATACAAATTCAGGAACAATAAAGAATAATCATTACTGGTGATTTTAATAATTATTGGGCCGAACGTAGGAAATCTCATGAATTAAAGGCAATCACCCAAGCCGCTGGATTCAGACAGAGAATTAATGATCACACCAGAATAACAAGAACAACTTCGACGACTATTGATTTAGTTTTTACTAATTTTGACGATGGTGTTATCGAGATACTTCATGACAGCAAAATTCGGATCGTGAAACAATTGGTATGATCTATAACTTCTCTGATGTTGAGTTTATCGAAATAAAGGACAAGTTATATCAGTGCTGGAATAATTATTCGAAACGCAAATTGGAATCTGTTTTACAGCCGATGTTACATAATGCCGATTGGAGAACAATCCTCTCTTCATGATGTTGCAAAAAATCTTGAGAAAGCACTTTGCTCTTCAATGAAAAAGATATTGACCCCTAGAGGATCCGGCATTCCAGCATAAAGATAGAGCGGAGACAAAGCCTGGTATACCACTACGCTAGCTTCCATCAGAAGAAAACGGGATCATTACCTAATAATAGCTAAACGTACAAACAGTATTGAATATTGGGACATGTACAAAATATGGAGAAATATTTATGTACGTGAACTAAAGAATTCCAAAAATAAATTAATTCAAAGTGAAATTATGGCAGTTCAACATGATCCAAAGAAAAAAATAAAAGATTTGTGTAATCCAGGCGGAAGTGAAGATATCGACATTGAATTTGACGGTAATACAGAAAGTAATTTCATAACAGCAGAAAAATTGAATAAATTTTTCACGTCAAGTGTGGAGGAAATCCACAATGGTACTGTGCCTCCTACAAATCGACTAAATCTTGCTTTTCCTAGTTTGTATTCACAATTGAGATGCTTTAGAACCATCAGTATGGAAACACTGAGGAAGGTTGTGATGGATTTAAGAAACTGTGCGGGTGTTGATGATATCAATAAAACGGTATTAGTAGATACATTTGATTTAATCAAAAATAATCTACTATATATAGTAAATGAGTCGATGATTCGTGGTAATACCCACATAGTTGGAAGAAATCCATTGTCATACCGGTTCCAAAAAATCCGAAATCAACCAAACCAGAAGACCGTAGACCAGTTAATATGTTACCAATGTACGAAAAAATCCTAGAAATCGTTGTCAAAGATCAATTGTTGGAATATTTAACGGAGAATGAAATACTGGTAGATGAACAGTCTGGATTTAAGAAAACCACTCTTGTGAAACGGCTCTTAATTTGTTGCCGATATAAATTGATAAAACTGCTTTCCAGTTATGATGTAACTGGACCTGTATTGACGTGGTTTGAAAGCTACTTAAGCGGGCGAACACAAATCACTATTTATAGGGACAGTAAATCATCGGCGGGATCAGAGAATGCCTTGAGGTGTGCCTCAAGGAAGTGTCTTGGGGACGTTACTTTCCTTGCTTTATATCAATGACATCAAACAGGTGTTAAATGACAGCGACGTGAATTTGTTCGCTGACGTCACAGCGATATTTGTTATTTGCAAGACTGTTACAGAAAAATGAATCTTGAACTACAAAACTTAGATGACTGGTCAAAATGGAAGAAACTGAAATTAGATATAAGTAAAACGAAATATATGGTAGTATCGACACGCAGTCTTGATAAGTGGCAGTCTAAGTATAAGTATAGATGGGCAACCTGTGGAAAGAGTATCATCAATCAAATATCTTGGCATTATTCTAGACGAAACGCTGATTTTTGAAGAGAACATTATTTATACTATAAAGAAGACAGCTCAAAAATATGGAGTGCTTTGTAGAATAAATCGTTTCTTGACTTTTGAAAGCGAAATAACGATCTACAAAGCGCTGATCGCCCCACATTTTGATTATTGTGCATCTGTGCTATTTCTTGCAAATAAGAGACAGTTGCAAAGAACGCAAATGTTGCAAAACAAGGCTATGCGCACGATATTGATATGTGATCGACGAACTCCACGGAGATTCATGCTAGAATGCCTACAATGGATGTCAGTCAGTCAGCGTATTAAATATTGCACGTTTGCATTGCATGTTTATATACAAAATGACGAATAATATGACGCCGAATTATCTACGAAATACTATAATGTATGGAAGAGATATGCATCGATATAATACAAGACAAGCAAGTGAACTCAGAACTATGAACTTCCGAATGTCGTGTACCCAAAATTCAATTTTTTATAAGGGATGTAGACTGTATAATAGCATACCCAATGAGGCAAAGACAGCAACAAGCTTTCGAATGTTCCGTAGTATTTGTAAAGAGTTTTTGAAGCATGATTTAGATTTTTGACCTGGTGTATAATCAATGCTAGTATGTAAGATGACGATGCTAAGACGGATTAATTTTTTTGTGTCTTTGTCTTTTTTTATCATTAGACTACGATGATGGTGGTATTTTATTTGTTTGTACTCGTTTTTTATTCATTTTTTATACATTTCGAGTAGTCTACAACAGTTTGAGCATCGTGCACGTGAAACGGCATAGAGAAGCTTAAAATTGAGCATTGGCTAAAAATAATGGTTCTGTTTTTAAGAAAATCATATCATTCTAAGGGATTCGCAATTCCAGTAAAGCGTGATTTCATTTGTAAATTCAAGGCTGATATGGACATAGGTATTAGGTTCAATTCCTGATCGGTCAAGGGTCTTCCCGGATTGGAAATTCTCTTGACATGCCTTGGAATATCTAGCGTTCATATACTTGTTCTTTTGATTAACAATCTATGCCAGTGATACAAACGGACCGTTTTTTGTTTTTAACTTGCTCACTGGTTGATTTGATATTACAAATAAACTCCTCCATATAATTATCCACAAGATAACTCGTCCAGCTCAAACCTATGTAGGGGAAAGAGGTGGGACCATCATCATGTTAAAAAATTCCTGAATCTACGAATAGTACAAATCATTATTTTAATGAGTTCAAATAACTATTTATTGAAAATATTAACGATTCACAATATTGAATAATAGTTTGTAATGAAAAATAACAAATTTCAAGTGTAATGTTCCCTTGAGTCACCATTTGCTTCTATTTCTTATATTATCTTTCGGTTCCAAAATAAATGTAATCAATACAAATCCCTAGTTTTCTGTGCATATACATGCATTAAAGTAAGTTTGTGCACTTAGGCGGTTGATATAAAAGTGAATGGAGTTCGTTAACAAGCTGATCTCGTTTTATATTCATGTGTTAAGCGCATCGAGGATGTAACCTAAATCACAGGGGAGACAATTCGATTTTTGTCTTCTAGTTTTCTCGTGCAAACTTGATATAATATTGGATTCTCAGCTTTACGTATTCACGGGAATAGGGGCAAAGTGGTCAGTGGTGGTAAAGTGATCACTTGCTTTTTTGGTGGTATAACTATTAACCATTGATGCCGTATTGATAGTCACCTTATGTTTGAAGAGTTTCATGACTTTTGTGTTATTTCATACTTCAGTAGAAATGTCGCATGTCGAAATATAAATAAAAACAGAAATCGCCTTCTCGCTAGCCATTCGGCCGCAGAATCTAAAATTACTTTGAGCAGTGGTCAGCGGTAGATAACGATTTACAATGTCTAAAAATCAGAGTTTTTTAAAAACCGAAAAAAATAACCAATCGGGGTTTAAAAAAAATGATGGCAAATTACTTATAATTATAAGAAACATCGAGATTTACTGTCACCATTGTGTTCACATTACCCACTCATTGAAAAAGAAGTTCGGTTCGAAAACTTTTTTTCCTATGATGAAAAATGTACTATTTTCAATTTTTATAGTAATAACAGTTCGCTATCTTGGGCAACAGTTAATTGAGCTACAATATTCTTAAATGAACGGTGATTGTAGTGGTATGTGGGCGCAAGAAATGAGGATATTTCATAGGGTGACCACTTTGCTCCCACTTCCTCCACCATGCGACGAACTGGGAAGAAATATTGACTTTTTATTGGTACGATAGAAAACTTTATCTATTGCAGAAAAAGTTCTCATTCAGCACATTCTATGATTGTAAGTGATTATGCTTGGACCGTACTCAAGCATCGTGGTTGCTAATGTATTTAAATAGTTCCATCAAACTTTGGCAATAATCATTTGGTTTTCGATACATTTACCTGTCGTTATTTTGCATTCAGAGCATTCTGTGTGCTTACAGTTCGGAAAGCAAGCTAAGAAGAAGCTTTCGCGCTGTCTGGGAAAAAAATAGCATTTATGCATCCTTTTCTAATTCATGTTTTTTACATGAGATTGATTTTACTGATTGATATAGCGTTGTGTTGCTCATTTTCTCGTTAGAAGAAAAATATTTGAATCGTATGTCATTTCTTTTTTAAATTGATAAACAGGTCATTCTTTGTTTTCATTAGAGGAAAATTTCAAAAAATTGGTATTTAAAATTTTTGATTCTTATTGCTGCTAAAGACACCCGCCCACCCCTCTTTCAATGAAATTTGAAGTTTTGCGTTTGAAACATCAGAAACATATTGATTTCTTTCTCACACACCACGTCGATTTAAGCCACTCAGAAGGAACTTTGCGTAAACACATCACCAATTAAACAATAAAATTAGGATTAGGCGAACCACGCTGCTCTTTCCGATAACCAACTTTTCCGATCAGATTTTGTATACTCGTTTTCCGTTAAGTAGCTCATTTTCATCGTCTGGCGGAAGATGTGGTTGCTCCACAAATCGGATAAGAATGTTTCCGATGTGGCGAAAGGGGGGAATTCCGCCAAGAAACCACATGCTTTAGTAGGAAGTAAGAAAAACATATTTCGTCGAACCGAAAGGAAAAGTGAAACTTCAGTGAAATATACGGCCCTGTTGGATTTGTAAGGATGAAAATGTACGGAAGGAAAATGAGAATCAGCCCAAGTTTCTGTTTGACTTGCCAGCTAGGAAGAAGTTTGAAGAGTTTGTATGTTTCTAATGGATTATATGGATTCTGTTCGCCTGCACAAATTGAGAAGCTAATATCCGGAGATTTATATTGAGCACACAAAGGCTGGGTGCAAATGTTTACGGTTATATGGCGCTTACGCTAATTTATATCTTTGACGTAGCAATATTCAGAAGGTGACAGTGGGAGAAAAACCTTTTCATTGAAGAACAAAAATTTTCTCAGTTGCTTTTGCTTTTGATAAATTAATGATTCGTATTTTTGCCATGCAATTATTACCTCTAATCAAATGAATTTTATTCCCACTTCAAATAGAGAATACAAGTTCCACGCAAAAATGCAGGTTGCTTGATGGAGGCCTCCATGAGGAGTTATTTTTCACGCAGATCATTTCTAATGTATTTTAACATTAAAAACAATCTACGTTGAGAATACAAAAAAAATTAGAAAGAGTGAACGAATTTTAGTGAACCGACTATGAACTACTATTTTCTCGAGTAAGTCGGCTGGTATTTTACCAATGATCATTGCAAAAAGGTCCAGAAGGTGCATTTAAGTGGAAATTAGCATTTAGAGCTCGACAGTTATTCTCTAGATAGAAACTGTCTTACACAAAGTTATTAAATATGATAGAGCGCTCATTTTTATGTTATCAAAAATAGGGTGACCAAAATTGTCGATGAAATAAAAATTTAACTTTCTTATCTTTATAGATAGAGGTAAACATAGTTCGACAAAATTGTAGTCCTAGTTATTTGAACAACATTGTAGAACAAAGTATTTTGACGTTGGATTACGTCTTTCGGGAGCATGTTGGGGTACAAATTGAAAATCGAAAATTGAGCACATCGGGAAAATTGTCCAATTTCAAACGTTTATTGCTCAGTCATTTCATGATGGATTGATGAAATTTTTGCGTCAATCGATTTTGGCACTTCATAATAATTTTTCTTATTGAATGAAATAATATATGTCATGAAACTAACTATCGAACAATTGAAAAATCTCAACCCCTATACTAACGGAACTACCCACTTCTGATTGGTCGAAATTGACGACACATGCGGCGGTTCCCTAACAGAGACATCTAAACCAACACCGAAATGTGTTCTCGAACAGAGACATCAAAACGATGGTGCCCGGGGGAAATCGGCATTGCAAATATATGCAAGTCGGGGGCATTTTTATATTGCAAATAAGGTGAGTGATACGATTAATTCTAGTGAATAAAAATCATATTTGCAATTTTAATGTTGGTTGCTCTGTAAAATTTCATATTAATGACCGATCGTGTATTGTGAAAATTTTAGCACAAGTGTAAATGTAAAATTGTGTATGCTAGCAGTTGTGTTAAAAATGACTTGATACATGAAACGATTTATTTCAATTTTCTTGAATGAGCCATAGCTTTATTTTCATGAATGAAAACATAGGTGTGTTCCCGCTCGAGAACGGGTCGCTCGGTTTAAGCTGTCTGTTTTGTTGTGTTCATTTTCACCCAAGGAAATTTCATACGGTGTAAAAAATAGGATAAGTGAATAAATATTCGAAAAGGTGATTTTCTATATACTCTATATGTAGTACAGGGTGGGCCATTTAAAGTGGAAGGATTTGTTTTTGCAATAGCAAAGTAAAGAAGTGGAATTTTAATTTTTTTTTTGAAATTCATTTATTTTGGTCCAAGGAGATTTGTTCTAACTACTTTTTGATTATGATATCTCGTAAATGACCGCCTCTGGCCTTGACCGCAAAATTTGCCCTTTTTTCGGCATTTTCCATCACTTTGCCCAATGTTTCGACCGATATGGCAGCAATTTCTTGTCGGATATTGTCTTTCAGCGCAGCCAGGGTCCTTGGTTTACCAGTGTATACCTTGGATTTTGAATATCCCCATAAAAAAAGTCAGGAGGCGTCAAATCAGGTGATCTCGGTGGCCAGTCATAATCGCCGTTTTTCGATATTAATCTTCCGGGGAACATTTCGCGCAATAATTTGGTCGTGGCAGCCGCTGTATGGCATGTAGCGCCGTCCTGTTGGAACCAGTAATTGTCCAATTCATTTTCACGAACAAATGGCAATAAAAAATCGGTTATCATTGTCCGATAACGCTCCCCATTCACGGTTACCGTTGCTCCATTTTTGTTTTCAAAGAAGTACGGGCCGATGACTTTATCGGCATAAATGCCACACCACACAGTAACTTTTTGGTCGTAAGGAGGTTGCGTTTCGATGAATTGAGGGTTTTCAGTAGCATAAAACCGACAATTTTGTTTATTCACTCCTCCATTCAAGTTGAAATGCGCCTCATCAGACATTATGATTTTTTGCCAAAAGCCACGTTCATTTTTGGCCATTTCGATGGTCCATTTCGCAAAATCAAGTCGACGTGGTAAGTCAGATGGGTTAAGTTGTTGAGCCATTTGAATTTTATACGGAAACATTTTCAAATCAACACGAATTATGCGTCGGAGAGTGGTTCGAGCGATGCCTAACTCTTGCGAACGATGGCGACCTGATGTCGATGGAGTCTCTGCAACACTGGCTCGAACGGCATCAATATTCTCGTCGAAACGTCTTGGTCGTTGTCTGGACAGATGACTGGCATTACCAACACTACCAGACGATATAAATTTGGCATATAATCGACGTATAGTGTTGTCTCCAGGCGATGTTTTAACTTTATTTTTATTTTTCCACGCACGTTTAGTTAACACAATTGAGAAGTTATTTTGAATGTACAGCTGAACAATTTCAGCGCGTTGTTTAGGTGTGTATTGTTCCATGGTTAAAATTGTACTGAAATGACCCTTCCAACGCGGTATGACATTTGTTAATCTGACATCTCTGTCAAAAGTTATGGGGTTGCCAGATGCTTCCACTTTAATTGGCCCACCCTGTATTAGGTGTTATTAGTCCAATTAAAATTCGCATTGGGTTGAATAAACACACAGAAAGTAAAAATTATGAAAGAAAATTACCTTTTCCATTTCAGAAATTTTTTTTTCTATATTAATGTAACATGTTTTTACTGATGAGAAAAATTGATAGTTGTAATCGGTATTGGTAATTATCTTATATTGCATTGATGATTTTTTTTCCTTTGTTTCATCCATACAAAAAACAGGAGGCATCTCGTCCAGGGTCACAGATGGCAGTTTCCATCATATCTCATTCCACTTCGGTATATTCTATCTGATACGCACCATCCAACGACTGTTTACCATACTTCTGTCACCATTACTGTCATCATCACTCGGTAAACACTGGTGGAGTGAATAAACAATACCCAACATCCAAAAAACGGCCCTTTTCGGGGCCACCAAATCATTATCAAAGAGTTTAACGATGTAATTCTTCAAACATGTCCAAAATCAACAGATTGCCTAACGGAATCCTACGTCAACTATGCGGTCGTGTCTCGGACACAACCCTCCTGTGATTTTTTTTCTATCTCTTGAAATAACCGATATAGCGCTTTTTTTCTAAGTTACTTTAGGGTCACCATGAAAAAAAAACGGTTTTTTACTCTAACTTTTATATTTAAGATTCTACATGCAAACTGTCTACGAAAGACTTCTAGAGCTTACTAATACAAACATTTTGCGATGCAGAACTTGTGAACATCTCAACTTCACTCAGAGTTATTGATATTTATTCCCAAAAAATACGCGCTCCTCAATTGTTTGTCATTCTTTTAGAGGCAAATATAAAAAAAATTGTGATTTTCAAAACTATGTTATTTTTCGTGTTTGAGTAAATTAAAATTGAAATAATGAGTTTTTGGATTAAAAACCATCAATAACTTTGAGTAGGATTAAGATATTGACAAGTATGGCATCGCAAAATATTGGTATTGAAAAGCTCTAGAAGTCGTACGAAGACAGTTTTGATGTAGAATTTGAAATGTAAAAGTTAGAGCAAAAAAAACGTTTTTTCATAGTCACCCTAATGTAACTAACGATTATATTAAAAGATAGAAAAAAGCTTCGTTCTACAAAGTTGTCTAAAATAACTGGGGCTACAACATTGTCGAACTATGTTTATCTATATCTAAGATAAGAAAAAGATAAGAAAGTTAGATTTTTTATTTCATCGACAATTTTGGTCACCCTATTTTTGACAACATAAGAATTAGCGCTCTATCATATGTAACAGCTTTGTCGAAGACAGTTTTTGTCTAAAGAACAAATATCTCCCACAAAGTTGTTTCTAGCGCTTTCTATCTAAATTGCATTAGGGTAACCATGCAAAAATGGGTTTTTTACTCTAACTTTTATATTTAAAATTCTACATCAAAACTGTCTTCGTACGACTTTTAGAGCTTATCAATATCAACATTTTGCGATGCATAATTTGTCAATATCTTAATCCTGCTCAAAGTTATTGATGGGTTTTCATCCAGAAACTCATGATTTCAATTTTAATTTACTCAAACACAAAAAATAACATAATTTTGAAAATCACATATTGTATAGAGTGAAATTTGTTCTTTCAAATTCAGTCAACAAATATTTTTTATGCTTGCCCCAGAAAGAATGACAAGCAAATGAAAAGAGCATATTTTCTGGGAAGAAATATCAATAACTTTGAGTGAAGTTGAGATATTGACAAATTCTGCATCGCAAAATGTTTGTATTAGTAAGTTCTAAAAGTCTTTCGAAGACAGTTTGTATGTAGAATTTTAAATATGAAAGTTAGAGCAAAAAAATTGTTTTTTTTTCATTGTGACCCTGACATAACTTAGAAAAATGTAAGAAAGTTATTTTTTTATTTTATCGACAATTTTGGTCACCCTATTTTTGATAGCATAAAAATGAGCGCTCTATCATATGTAACAACTTTGTCTAAGACAGTTTTTGTCTACAGAATATCTGTCGAGCTCTAAATGCTAGTTTCCATGCAAATGCATCTCCTGGACCATTGTGCATTGTTATACAGTAAAGGAAGGGTGGTAAAGACGGACACATTAAGTAAAAGTTACTTATTGAATAATAGTTATTTTGCAGAATGAGATTTCCTTAAATTATTTCAAACCTTAAACGTATGGACAGCAACTTCGATGATTATTGTTCCATCCGTGTAACAATCATGTCCATCTCCAAAAGATCGCTCTAGATATATTTTCGGATTGTTTTCTTCCCATCATATCTTTTGTCACCGAGATATGTGCGTCCAAATATACCGGTGGAAAACCCAAGCTACCATCAGCAAACGGATTGAGACCTATCAACCCTTATTTACAATCTACTTATGGCTCAGTTCGATCATTGTGCATAATGGTGTGATATATTGTGATTCACTTTTTTGAGGGTGCTTTTGTGAGTTTACCGACACCGCAAAGTACATCCCTTGTTATTGGAGAATTTTCATTTCTGTGGATCCTTTTTTCCGTGGAAAGAAGGCAATAAATTCAGTTCGTAAATCTTTTTTTTCCATCTTGTTCCACAGATGAACAGAAATCGAAACGGTAGTCAAAGGCACGTCCCCAAAAGCGGTAAAATCGTGCGGAGATTGTGGGTTTCTGCATGGTTCGTTTTCCGCTATAATTTGGAATTTGGAATGTAACCTTCGAACTTTGGCTGGTTTCAATGTAAATTCACCAGCTTCAGTTGTCATTTCTCGACAGCTGGTGAATTTAGTGAATTTAGGTGAATTTCAGTTGTCATTTCTCCCACAAATCTAATAATTAGGATTATGCCTCATTATCACACATCCACAAGAGATGGCTTTGATCGTATTTTTTTTATTCATTTATTGTACGGGAAAAGATATGTCGAGAAACATCGCCATATCTTTGCTGTCGACCGTCAACGATAAGAATCATACTTTCATATCTCTCTATCAGAAATATGATTACACACTGCTCCATTTTCCTCGTCAAACACCAGTTTCATCACGACAACCTTTTGTTTTACCGAAGGAGCTATGCCAGGTGCAAGAGCGACATATGAAGTGTAATCTCATTATACACACATGTATGTTAAGGACACGGGGAGCGGAATAATCTACGTCAATCATTATCTTCTTTGGCTTATTTTCTGCTCTTTTGAGGTGTTGACTCGTACCGTACCATATCCGTCTACGATGCTCTTCCACCGTTGCCTTCTTTTCCCATAACTTTCAAGTTGTTTTGTATTTCATTTTTGTGTATATGAATTGCTGTGTGATTAAAAAAATGGCCTCGAATTTGGTAGTGGAATGAGAACCTACGGTATTCCAAGAGTGCTGGAACTAGCCGAACTGATTTCCATAAGAGCGATGTTGGGTGAGGGTATGTGAATAGTGAACAGAAAATAAACGAATCGTCTTGTGATTATACCAACCGCAGCACTTGCTTGGCTCGAGTTGGCAAACAATATGCCGCTCAGTCGTCGTTATTGTTCCTGTTTTTTCCAGCAACCGATAAAATAAATGTAAACTCCAGTGAATCGAAAACTCTTTGGACGAATAATGGAATGGCTGCTATGATAAATATTTGTTCTAGAGAATTGTATGTATTCTTGTTTATCAATTTGTCCTGCCTCCTTCTGGGATTGTATTAAGCAACGGTTAGTTCGTCGCCATGGGAAAAGTCGGCAAAATTCTATTCGTTGACAAATTTTGTCTTTCTCCTTGTCTCACTTGTCTGATATTTGCTCAAATCAATTTTCATACGAATAACCGTTCTGAGAATTCCGGTTTCAATATCCTAGGTACAAACGAAAACGAATATTTGACGTATAAATACTGATACTGTTACATCCCTACCGGTTTTTTCTTATTAGCCAAATGATGCTTCGCTGAATTTTCAACTACTGCTCAGCTCTGTTTACCGTCACACGAAATCATAACATGCCCTCAATATCAGCATCTAAATAAACGACTCGGCTTTATGATGCGTAACAGGATACATAAATATCTGATAGAATTTATATTTGCTTTTGTCCCTTTCGATCGTCAACAATTTCCTCCAACGCAGGCATACATACTTCCCAGGAAGGAATATATTGGGAAAGCAAACATCCGACAATGGAATGGGCTCCATTAGGCTGGATGATGCTTCCTAGTACACAATAGCAGCGGAACAGAGTTCTGTCTTCACCCAGGCGATCGAATTCTGTTCTTCCAGAGCCGAAAACTTTCGATGTTTATTCTTTTAATTTCAATATTGAGTTACTCTATGCCAAACTAGTCATAAAACAGTCAATCGTCCCTCTTCCATTTCTTCGTATTCTTCTGCGTTGAGCGGCAGTTATCCCACATTACATTTTTCATGATCATGTGATCAGTTATAATCAACACAGAATTTTATGTGAGAATAATCAAAAATCGTAACTCGAAATCTAGCTATTTTATTTAAAAATATACAGGAATCAACAAAGTTGTTGGAAATTCATTGAACATTCATTTAACGTTTTATATACATTATTGAAAAAAAGCTTAAAAATATAAATATAAAACGATTCAATATACAACATATTTTTATATCTCAAAACAGTCGAATTTGACTCTATTGTTTATATATTTGTCTAAGATTACGTTTTTCATTTAACAAAGTTTGACGTATATTGGTGCTGTGTCTGACTCACCGAAATGTAGATATATTTTTTCAAGTTTATGAAATTTTAATTTTTTGTGATTTACGAAAAACATTAAAAAAAATAAATTTACAAGGAATTTTGTGTGAAAATCTGTAGGTAACGTTTCGCCCGAGACATATCCAATTTTATACACTCGACAAAAAACAGATTGCGAAGTCCAAAATTTTTAGTGATTTTTGACATGATGTATCTTCGTGAAAAATAAACGCACACAAATGAAATATTCATCATATCTATATCTTGGGCAACAATATCGGGAAGTAATAAAGATGGCAGCCGCTACAAAATGGCGGATTACATATTTTCTCAGAAGCGCTTCAATGTGGGTATCCAATGAAAGGGTTTAACTAGTAGAACACATTAATTTATGAAAAATGCAAATCCGAAATGATCGCCACCACAAAAAGACGCCATATACATATTTTTTTTTGAAAACCTCATCAATATGCGTATCAAAAGAAAGTTCTCGATTACTAGAACTTAGCAGATCATGAAAAATCCAACTCCAAGATGACGGCAGTCCCCAAACAACTAATTACTTTTTAAATGGTTTCATTCAGCTTGAACTGTTTGTATGTATGTTTGAATGTTTGTAGGATTGTCCCACATTAATAGAAAATTGAACCCGTTCCTGTTGACTGATTGATCTGAAATTTGGAAGATACCTTTAAATCTACTGTCATTATAAAACTACGTATTCCATGATCTTGAAAAATTCAATTTGGCCGTCGCTGAAAAATGGCTGACTTGGAGAACACAAAACATAATAAATAATAATAAATGTAATCCGCCATATTGTAGTAGCCACCATATTAAGTTACATTTTTCATAAATAACTGTATTCTACTAGTCAAGCCCTTCATTTGATACCCATATTGATGGGATTGTGAAAAAAATATATATGGCGCCATCTTGTGGTGGCGGCCATTTTGGATTTACATTTTTCATTAAAAATTGTGTTCTAATAGTCGAGCCCTTTCATTTGATACCCATATTGATGGCGTTCTGAGAAAATATGTAATCCGCCATTTTGGATTTGCATTTTTCATAATTAACTGCATTCTACTAGTTAAGCCCTTTCATTTTATACCCATATTAGCTATTCAATATGGAATTATTATACAAATTATTCAAAATTTCCAAAAATCAAAAATAAAATACTCCGGATAATCAAATCCCGGATAATCGAGTCTCCGGATAATCGAGTCCGCCCTGTATTTCTGTTTGAATAAATAAATACCTCTTCGTTTTTGATGATGATTAGTTCAATAAGTAATCCCCAAAAAATTATGTACAAAGTAATTTATTGCTTTGACGAAACAACAGAAAAAAAAAACAGAAAAACAGAAAGACAGAAAAACAGAAAAACAGAAAAACAGAAAAACAGAAAAACAGAAAAACAGAAAAACAGAAAAACAGAAAAACAGAAAAACAGAAAAACAGAAAAACAGAAAAACAGAAAAACAGAAAAACAGAAAAACAGAAAAACAGAAAAACAGAAAAACAGAAAAACAGAAAAACAGAAAAACAGAAAAACAGAAAAACAGAAAAACAGAAAAACAGAAAAACAGAAAAACAGAAAAACAGAAAAACAGAAAAACAGAAAAACAGAAAAACAGAAAAACAGAAAAACAGAAAAACAGAAAAACAGAAAAACAGAAAAACAGAAAAACAGAAAAACAGAAAAACAGAAAAACAGAAAAACAGAAAAACAGAAAAACTGAAAAACTGAAAAACTGAAAAACAGAAAAACAGAAAAACAGAAAAACTGAAAAACTGAAAAACTGAAAAACTGAAAAACTGAAAAACTGAAAAACAGAAAAACAGAAAAACAGAAAAACAGAAAAACAGAAAAACAGAAAAACAGAAAAACAGAAAAACAGAAAAACAGAAAAACAGAAAAACAGAAAAACAGAAAAACAGAAAAACAGAAAAACAGAAAAACAGAAAAACAGAAAAACAGAAAAACAGAAAAACAGAAAAACAGAAAAACAGAAAAACAGAAAAACAGAAAAACAGAAAAACAGAAAAACAGAAAAACAGAAAAACAGAAAAACAGAAAAACAGAAAAACAGAAAAACAGAAAAACAGAAAAACAGAAAAACAGAAAAACAGAAAAACAGAAAAACAGAAAAACAGAAAAACAGAAAAACAGAAAATCAGAAAATCAGAAAATCAGAAAATCAGAAAATCAGAAAATCAGAAAATCAGAAAATCAGAAAATCAGAAAATCAGAAAATCAGAAAATCAGAAAATCAGAAAATCAGAAAATCAGAAAATCAGAAAATCAGAAAATCAGAAAACCAGAATATCAGAATATCAGAAGTAGGATACAAACCGCCAGACATCAAATTGTTAAAAATTCAGCCCGATTACAGTAGCGACGAATGTGAGGTGGGGTTACTGATTGATAAATACATTTCTTCCATTTCGATTTATCGTAACACAGGGCGAACTCGATTATATACAGTCTCCAATTTTTTCACTCTAAATAATCAAATCCTGTATATAATCAAGCCAAAGCAATATGTTTTTTATTTGTTGCACATATTTTTCGTTTTTTGAATGTACGGTTTTCACCTAAATAAATCATATTTCAAATATTGAAAAAATAGGTGGGTTATATCTATGATAAAACCGCAAGGTTGACGTGGGACTATCGTTGGCTTAGTAATCATATGTTTGTATTGATAAAATTGAAAAAATGATGAAAATGAAACTATTTTGGAATTCAATTGAATTCAACACATTTGCTTATTAAGTAAAGGATTAAGTTAATAAACGCCATGTAATGTAAGACACATTGGTTTAGATGGCTGTATGAGGGAACACATTTTAGTGGGAACAAAAAGTTCCTCCAACTTGCATGTATTTGCAAAGCCAATGTCCCCAGGTACCTTGGTTTGGATGGCTGTGTTAGGGTAAACGTGTCGGTAGGAACAAAAGTTCCCCCCAACTTGCATGTATTTGCAATGCAAATTTCGACAGATACCGTAGGATTGATGGCTGTGTTGGGGAATCAAAGCCAATCAAAACGGGGCAGTTAGGGTTTGATATTTTACAGTTATTCAATTGCTCATCTCAGGAAAAATAACATTTTATTTATTGTGATAGATGCGTAGAAATATTTCTTATCAATTGATGCAAACATCTTTCCGATCTATTAAGAAATGCTCGAGCTATAAGCATTCGAAATCCTGCATGTTCTGTGTTTAGGTTTTCATTTTAACCCCCCTATATTCCGGTTAGAAGTAGTCCCACGTCAACAAAATTTCTGACTGTATATAATGGAGACATCTTATTTAATCGAATCAGTATAAAATCGAGTGTGCATATAATCGAGTCCGACCTCTAGAAATATAAAATAATAATAAAATTACAGCTCCTGAGCACTCCAACAGGGGGCCATTGATTGCGATTTAAGAAGTGTAGGGGCTAACAAAAATATTTGTTGGGTGGAAAAAAATCATCAACACAAACTGGTTACCTAGTTACTCTGAGCGATATTTTGATTGATATTTTCCTATTATTTCTAGACAAAACGTTATGCATCAATTTCATTTGAGGGACCTACATTTTTATTTTGAAACCAGAACAAATGGTTGTCTCCATTAATTAAATATTGTATTGGCACCAGATTTCCTCTTGTTCGGTACTAATCTGCTCGAGAAGCGTTACTATCCTATATTTGATTGAGACGACAGCCTAATATTTTGTTCAAACTACTAACCTTCTGGCGAATTTTTTTTTACTGCTTGTGACCTTGAAAAGCGCCCAAGGTTTGCGTGGTTTTGTAGAAGCAAAAGAATATAATTCATTCATGACTCATTCTTGACTTCGCGAGTACAATATAAAAGCAGTTCATACGTCGAAATTTGTTATTTTTTCTTTTTTTTTTTGTTGGCGCTAACATTCCTAACTTTTTCCTTCCCAACGTAGGTATTACTTGCGCTATTTTTATTAGTAGTAAATAATTGAGATTCCTATGCTGAATAACATACCTTGAATGTATTTCAAAGGGCAGGCTCTAGAATACGCGGGGTGCAAGTCGGAAGAAATTTCGTTTTTACCAGTCATTTTTTATACCCGTTGTTGCGCACGTTATACTAAGGTTGGTTGTTTATTTTTGAGAGGCTTTGAACTATTCAGTTCATTCACCTCTAAGGTGGTTTGGTTTGGTTTTGAATTAAAGAGACTTTAAACATATAACATATGACGGTAATTAGTGATTGCGACGGAGCATAGCGCTTATGACGGAAATTAGTGCCCCACTCTATCACGTTGCTTACGAAGATTTTAGGTTACCGGGTTTTTTTCGCAGATTTTCCAATTAACGCGGTTTTTTTACGCGGATTTTCGAATTAACGCGGTTTTTTACGCGGATTTTCCAATGAACGCTTTTTTTTAACGAGGTACGTATCCCCCGCGTAAAAAAAAACCTGAGTGTATTAGTAGATCGTTCTTCACAGCATGGGTAAACAAACACAGAAATGTACACAATAAACGGATGAGAAATGAAATAAACCCAATTTTTGTCAATTCAAACAATTCCGGCCAAGCGAATCATAGTTTATTGTTTATCAAATAAATTTTAGAGAATTTACAATTCAATTTGTATATAAATCATCGAAATCCGTGTCACATCTGTCTGGTTTTGGATCATTATTGAAATATGTAGTCCTACGTCAAAAAGATTTCCTTATCAGATGCTTGCGGAAATGTAACCATAAATTACAACATCATATCCCAAGTATTGTGAAACGAAAAGAAAGTATAAAGAAAATTAAATTGTGATAACCGTTAAATATCCAGATAAGCGTGAAAAAGTCACATGCACATGTTGCTCAACGTTTGCTCCTTCTCTCTACCTTTGTTATTCCAACCGCTCCAAAGCAATTTAACGACATACGTTTCTTCGCAGTGGGACATTTGTTGAGCTCGAAATTGTCTATAAAATATTTCCAGTATTTGTCTATCAAATCCATTCTGTGGAATTCAAAAGCTCACCCCCTTTTGGTCTTGTTTCATGATTGAAAGCGGGTTGATTCTAGCACCTGCGGATAATAGGATTTTTTTCATCATCCTTCGAACGCCAATCTATCTCTCTTTTTTAGACAAAAATCTCGGTTGACTACAATCATCTTTTAAGTGATTTAAAATTTTGGAAAGAGGTCTGAATTGCTCGATGTGAGAGGCTGTGTAATAACAATTTCCCATAACTATGCTGCTGAAGAATATTTTGTAACGTTTGCCTGGCATTATACGCTCTTGTTCTAAACAAAAAACATCTAATGAAAGTTATGATGAGTTTACAGCTTGGTTACTCAGCCAAGCCTAATAAGTTTCTTGTGTCGCCGATAATAGCAACAACAAAAAGTTTTTTTTTCTCCTTCCGTAGGTTCGCTCTTTTCTCAATTGTATCGCGATTGAAGCATTCAACAATGTTGTACGAGGTTTTTGAGAAGATAAAATTACTCGAACAATACCATGCCTTGTTATCTAAGACCTGAAGGAGTAAAAATGATAATTTATGCTCGCAATCTTAGGTCAACAAAACAATTTGCATAAACACAGACCGATTTTAAAACGTCACCATGAACAGCTGAGAATAGGTCACACAAGAATGAACGAAAACTATTGAATTCCATCGTTATGAATGTGTCTCTGTCATCTTTGCAGAATGTGGTCAATGAAAAATGGCACTAGAGGATATTACACAAGAGGCAGTACGCGTCGTTGATCATGGTTGGCCACCAGATGCACTCTCCTCTCCTGAAAAACTACAGCGAAATATGTCAACAAAGTTTCCGAAAACAATTAACCCTGTAGCCGGGGAGTTTCACAGTTTCGCTGTTTATATCATCTGTAAATGTGATGTATATTGCTAGTGGTTCCATTAATTTGAGTGTAACATATTTAAAGGGTGTGTCACATCAAATTGCATCACGGTAAAAACGCTGTAGAAATTCGCCCAGTAGACCGATCCTTTTGAAAATTTTAGACAGTAAAATAAAAACTATTAAACAACTTTTGACATTTTCTTTTTATTCATACTTCGAGCCCAAGCCCGTATGCTCGCACCTTCCTCTTTTGACAACTTTTGGGTTCTTCCGGAGGGCCTGCTTCATAATCGCCCAATATTTCTCTATTGGGCGAAGCTCCGGCGCGTTGGGCGGGTTCATTTCCTTTGGCACGAAGGTGACCCCGTTGGCTTCGTACCACTCCAACACGTCCTTTGGCACGAAGCGAGATCCGGCCAGAAGATGGTCGGGCCCTCGTGCTGCTTCAATAGTGGTAGTAAGCGCTTCTGTAGGCACTCCTTAAGGTAAACCTGCCCGTTTACCGTGCCGGTCATCACGAAGGGGGCGCTCCGCTTTCCGTAAGAGCAGATCGCTTGTCACACCATGTACTTTTTGGCAAACTTGGGGTCGGCAGCTGACGAAAGTCCGCTTTGACGTAGGTTTCGTCGTCCATTACCAGGCAATGCGGCTTCGTCAGCATTTCGGTGTACAGCTTCCGGGCTCGCGTCTTTCCCACCATGTTTTGCCTTTCGTCGCGGTAAGGAACCTTCTGAACCTTGTATGTACGCAGGCCCTCCCGCTGCTTGGTCCGCTGGACGAATGAACTTGACAAATTCAGCTTATTGACGACATCCCGGACCGAACTTCTCGGATCACGTCTAAACTGCTTAACTACGCGCTTGTGATCTTTTTCACTGACGGAGCATCCATTTTTGCCGTTCTTCACCTTCCGGTCGATGGTTAGGTTATCGAAGTATCGTTTTAGTACTCTGCTGACCGTGGATTGGACGATTCCCAGCATCTAACCGATGTCCCGATGTGACAACTCCGGATTCTCGAAATGAGTGCGCAGGATTAATTCACGACGCTCTTTTTCGTTCGACGACATTTTTCCAAATTTACGAAAAATTGACAGTGAAGCATGGCCAACGTGATCTATACACTCTTATCTGATTATAAGCGAAAGCTGAAGATATAATTCCTAAAAATTAAATTTCTACAGCGTTTTTTCCGTGATGCAATTTGATGTGACACACCCTTTATTTGCAAGAACGAAAGCATTTCAGCAATAGTTCATTAGCATGTGCAAATAGATCAGCGTAGTTATGTTGCGACATTCCTCCCTTTTTGTGTGGAAGGCAATTCAATGTAGAGTTCGATTGTTGGATGGAGTGTTGTGATTCGTAAAACAATCCCACAATATGCTGAAATCGCCCCGCATGTCAACTTCAGCACAGTTTTCGTCACCCTTGTCATAGTTAACCGAGACACGACATCTCAAACTTCGTGTGCTTCAAGGCAACTTTTGCTTCAACATGTGCTTCGTTTGTATTTATACAAGGAACATGAATCTAGAGCAGGGTTTCTCAAAGTCTGGGGTCGAGTTCGGTTTCCAAGGGGTCGACAAAAACGAAAATTGATTTTGGGGGTCGACGAGGTCTAAAAATCGACCCCTATTAATTAACATTCTTATTTTTTATTGTTCTTACTGTTGTATTACGTGAAGCAATTTGTTACAATAATGACTAATATTTTAGTAGAACGAATGAAGCCATGATCAAAATCAAGTCCAAACAAACATAACAAGTTTGCATTTAGGTTGCAAGTTGTTTGCAAAATAAGATGAATTCTATCAATATGGGTATCAAATGAAAGGGATTGACTAGTAGAATACGGTTATTTATGAAAAATTCAAATACAAGATGGCTGCCACTACAAATGGCGGACTACATATTTTCTCAAAACCCTATTATTATGGGTATCAAATGAAAGGGCTTGACTAGTAGAACACGATTATTTATGAAAAATCCTATCCTACTAAAATGGCGGACCTACCAAATCCTACCAATCCTACCAAATGGCGGACTACATATTATGTCAAAACCCCATTAACACATTATGGACCGTACGTTTAGGGGCAAACTTGAACCCTTCATTTGTTCGGATTCCACGAATGAGATCGTTTCCTTTGATGTGGATGAGACGAAGGCGAGCCATCGGTAGGCCTTGTTAGATTCTTGGCAAACTAAGGATTTTACTTTCAAGTGTAGAAAACACGGATTATTTCGTGATCCATCCGTAACAGACCGAACGCGAAACACGAGAAATCTCGTGAGCGGTCCGCAATGTGTTAATATGGGTATCAAATTGAAGAGCTTGACCAGTAGAACACAGTTATTTAAGAAAAATCAAAATCCAAGATGGCTGCCACTACCAAATAGCGGGCTACATATTTTCTCAAATCCCGATTAATATGGTTATCAAATGAAAGGGCTTGAATAGTAGATCACAGTAAATCATGGAAAATCCAAATCCAAGATGGCCGCAATCACAAAATAGCAAATTACTTTATCAAACGGTTTTATTTAGCTTGAACTGTTTGTATGTCTGTAGGGTTGTCCCACATTCATAGAAATTTGACCAATAGGAACTGACCGAATTTATAAAACACCTTTATCTCTGCTGTCATTTTAAAAATGCTTATCTTGAAAAATCCAATTTGGCCGCCGCTACAAAATAGCTGATTTAATATCATCTCATAAAAAGGTTGATTGAGATATATGTATAAAACGAACGAACTTGACTTGGAGAACACACTATGTATTTTCTGCAATCCACTCAATATCGGTATCAAAGGAAATTATTTGACTGATAGAATACAGTACAATGGTTTTATTATAGTGAAATATTCTAATGAAGCAGATAATGTACTAAAAACTAGAAAATAAAATAAGTAAAAAAAACTTATTAAGTTAAACGGTTTAATTGTGATTAAAAATAATAATGTACTAAAAGGTAGAAAATAATTAGGCAAGTAGCCGTTAGCAGTTATCACACCTCTCATTCATTAGTCTAGGGCATTGATAAGACTAAAATAAAATCGTGGGGCATGTTGGATTTCCATTATCCCCAATTAGCGACTTCCTCATATGTCCCACGATTGCATTTTAGTCTTATCAATGCCCTAGACTAATGAAGGAGAGGTGTGATAACTGTTAACCGCTACTTGCCTAATTATTTTCTAGCTTTTAGTACATTATTAAGTTTAATCACAATTAAACCGTTTAATTTAAAAAGTTTTTTTTACTTATTTTATTTGAAAACTATGCTGGATACAAGAAGTATATCGTGTCGTGTCTCTGTCGTGGATACGACAAAGGTGATCGTTCCTTCATTTTTCGAAGAAATTAAATCTAGTACTCTTTACATTTCACGAATTTCTTCAGATATTTATCTCATAAACTTGATTGTTTCCACAACACTGTTGATTGCAACTTTTACAGCGAATCCTAATTAAACTTCAGCCGCTGCTTAGCAGAAACGAATCATCGGAAAGATCGACGTTTGTAAGGGACTTCAGATCCCTCTCAAAAGTGATCAGTTTATTCATTAATGGTTTAAAAAGGTTCGTCAGTTCGAATAGAAAAGGTGCTTCAGGCTCGTCACTCTGAAAGCTCGTCATAAATGGTTGAACTGCAGCAGTTGATGTTAAGAAAAGCCCCCAACAACAGCAAAGCTCCTACGGAAATCTGGATGTGTATCTTTATACTTAGGAATGTAAGTTTGTTTGTGCTTAGATTGCAGCTAAGTAGGTTTGAAGATACGGGAGCATGACCAGGGCTATTTATACCATCGGTCGGTTTTCGAGCCATTTTACTCCGGAAGACTTCAACCGATCCAATAGTTCAAGAATACTCCGCACATCTTAACGGGACGTTCTTAAACAGGCTGTACAAGCACTGGAGGAATTCATTAATTTTCCAAACAGTCTTTCCATTTCTTCTTTGAATGATTTATGAAGTTTTCTCGTAGTTTTGGCTGCTTCGGATTTCACGAATTTCTTCATTCAACTGCTTCACTAATCTCCAATTAACACGGGGACCGTCAATGCTGAGTTGACCTACTTCAAACTAGGTTTTGCTTCAAACTATTTCTTCAATCCGCCGAACAAGTCCAGTGCACGCGTTGAGCTTAGAAAAGCTGAGCCTATGTACCTGGATTCCACCGTTCCCTTCGTTACATTCCAGTGACGGACGCTAAAATCCATCTGTTGCATTTGTGAAATCTTATTTAACGTTTCGTCGAATCCGATAACGATATCCTTGCAATTTTCGAGTAAACGAAGGATGTCATCCAAAAAGTATGGCTCAATACCGTATGTGATCAGGTAGCTCATTTTAGTTCTGCTGAGCTGCATCTTTGGTACCATTCCACTGTCCGGAAACATATGCGGAATGAGCTTAGCACTAGACCATGGGGTTTCATGGGATGATGTCTACCACTTGCTGAGGAAGATTGACCAAATGAGCTCACGACCTTACTCGTGCGTGTATTCTGCGTTTCAGTGGAAATGGACTAATTACAGCTGTCTTGAATTGTATCCACGACTGCGATTTTCGTTGAGTCTTCTTTGGCAGCGCATATTTTCATTTTTATTATTTTTATTGTTTTTAGTAATTGTCACCGAAAATTTTGAATATTCGGTTTTCTTGGTTTTTGTTTATTACGTTGATTGGTGCCTAATGCAAATTGTGTGATGCAATACGCCATTTTTCCAATGGGCTTGGGGAAATCGGCATTGCGAAATATATGCAAGATGCGGGTACTTTTGTACTAAATTGGGAATTGTTCGCATCTGAATTCGGAAATTGTTTCATTTAGTCACTGGTTTAATCAATAATTGATTCAATATACTCAAATATCTACTAAGCCAACGGTAGTCCTACGTCAACCTTGCGGTTGTATTTAAGTTATAACCCACCCATAGTTTTTGACGTAGGATTACGTTTTACCGGAACATATGCTTATCTTTACTTTGCGAGTTTAAAGTTAGTTTCAAAAATTAATTACCTACTTAAGTATTTGTAAGTAATGTGTATATGAAAATATTACTGAATTTCGTGTATATATTGTATATTGTTGAATTTTAATTAGGTCAAGTTTTCTCATTTTATCAAACGCAAAGTTTTTAAATTGGTAAGTATTATGTATGAATAAGAAAAAAACAAGAGATGTTTAAAGAAATTTTGCTATGGGGGTCTTTGGTATCACTTCATTCTGGAAAAGGGGTCTTTCGCCCAAAACAGTTTGAGAACCCCTGATCTAGAGTATAGTTCCGGTTCGCTTTGTCACTCGAGCATTCACCGAAAGTGTCACACGAATTATTATGTAAGTAATTGTAGTCTACTATCGTTTGAAGAAATTAATGAATAAATTTCGTCATGTAACAGCTCTGCCAAATGTTATCATGAAAAAAAGTTCTTTCCAAGTAAGTTTGCGATTTTTGTGTTAAAAATGATTAACTTCCGAAACTACACACAATTTCTGTTTACGACTAAAAATATATGCAATGTACAATTCTTTCGGAAACTTTAGATTATATTTAGATATCGTTTTCGTATTTTTTCACTCATACTAAGTAAAACTGCAACACATATTCTGGTTTCCACGGCGGACGAAATATTAAACTCTCTCAACCTAACTCATGTATTGCTTCCCACCATCGCTCGATCGCGCATCTTGAGTTGTGAGATGCAAAATTCATATTATGGCACACGATAAATCATCTCTTGCAGGGCATTTCACTTTCTTGGGGCAACATCATCCATACGGGAAGCGCTAAAGGTTAGGTCAGGTCAATCGTAAAGGAGGTTGAATTGTGCAATTTATTACGCCGGATCCCGCTCCAGCTTCAACACCGTCATCCTAGTTTTGCATGTTGGTTCGGATTATTTCTGCTATCATTTTAGTCTTGCAATCTAGTGGCATCAGTCCGTCGGGGGTTACTGAATTGAAGAGAGTGTAATATTTTATTCCTCTGAAACAAGATATGAAAATATTCTATATGATATGTCTGGTGAAGTGTAATTGTATTTTCCCATTTTCCACTACCACAATTACTTACTTTTACAGGGACGTGGAGGAACCGAAACACTTCAATTCAATTTAGTTTCAGTCCAATGGCAGCAGCAAATGTGAGCATGATCAAGTTTACAATTGTTCAACTTGAAGAAGTGATGAAAGAGTTCCATCTAGATGGTGAAAGTTTTCCCAAGATTTATACCCAAGTATGCGGACGAAACCTAATCATGCAACTTAGTTCATTGCGGCTAGAAGATTAGTACAATTATCTACCCCCCCCCCTCCCCACTATGCGATCTCAAATGTGAATGAAATGCAAATTCTGGTTTTCACTTCTGTAAACTTTCCAATCCAACTGTGCCGTTTCTCTTCTGAGAAACGCTCAGTTAATTATATGCTTTTCTGAGTAATTTACATATATTTTACAATCTCAAACATGCACTGAATCACACATCAAGTTCAGTCAGTTCTACACAAATAGAATAAGCAGCAAACTAAAAAATCAAAAAACAAAATTCCATGAGGTCTACACTTTCCGAACACTGAAGGAAATAAATTTTCGCTTTGGAAATGTTTGATAAATTGATACTACAGGGCGGACTCGGTTATATACAGACTCGATTAAATGTGAACCGATCATATACAATTTCGATTATATAGAGTTTGAAATTTTTTTTTAAATTTTAAAAATGACTCGTTTTAGGAAAAAATGTTTTTCCTGAACGTTCCACATTAATTTAAGTGGCTATTATATGTACAGTGGGGTGAAAATCGTGATTTTTGAAGATTTTGCTTGAATTTTCACCAGGAATTGTTCATATCGATATTGCAGCGAAATTAAGATAGATAGAAGTTGGGTGTCAAGGAACAAATTGTAGAGTGGTTATATATATATAAATATAAATATATATCTTAAGTGTGAGGAAGTGGAGTTTTTAAAAAAAGACTAACTAAACTAAGCTAAAGCCTGCGATCCGGTTCCGTTGTTTACAGTCACAGCACGTCTTATGCCGTGGGTATGGTTGCTGGTTTGATTATATGGGCCTGGCGACCATACCCACGGCATAAGACGTGCTGTGACTGTAAACAACGGAACCGGATCGCAGGCTTTAGCTTAGTTTAGTTAGTCTTTTTTTAAAAACTCCACTTCCTCACATTTAAGATATATATTTATATTTATATATATATAACCACTCTACAATTTGTTCCTTGACACCCAACTTCTATCTATCTTAATTTCGCTGCAATATCGATATGAACAATTCCTGGTGAAAATTCAAGCAAAATCTTCAAAAATCACGATTTTCACCCCACTGTACATATAATAGCCACTTAAATTAATGTGGAACGTTCAGGAAAAACATTTTTTCCTAAAACGAGTCATTTTTAAAATTTAAAAAAAAATCTTCAAACTCTATATAATCGAAATTGTATATGATCGGTTCACATTTAATCGAGTCTGTATATAACCGAGTCCGCCCTGTAGTATCAATTTATCAAACATTTCCAAAGCGAAAATTTATTTCCTTCAGTGTTCGGAAAGTGTAGACCTCATGGAATTTTGTTTTTTGATTTTTTAGTTTGCTGCTTATTCTATTTGTGTAGAACTGACTGAACTTGATGTGTGATTCAGTGCATGTTTGAGATTGTAAAATATATGTAAATTACTCAGAAAAGCATATAATTAACTGAGCGTTTCTCAGAAGAGAAACGGCACAGTTGGATTGGAAAGTTTACAGAAGTGAAAACCAGAATTTGCATTTCATTCACATTTGAGATCGCATAGCGGGGAGGGGGGGGGGTAGATAATTGTACTAATCTTCTAGCCGCAATGAACTAAGTTGCATGATAAGGTTTCGTCCGCATACTTGGGTATAAATCTTGGGAAAACTTTCACCATCTAGATGGAACTCTTTCATCACTTCTTCAAGTTGAACAATTGTAAACTTGATCATGCTCACATTTGCTGCTGCCATTGGACTGAAACTAAATTGAATTGAAGTGTTTCGGTTCCTCCACGTCCCTGTAAAAGTAAGTAATTGTGGTAGTGGAAAATGGGAAAATACAATTACACTTCACCAGACATATCATATAGAATATTTTCATATCTTGTTTCAGAGGAATAAAATATTACACTCTCTTCAATTCAGTAACCCCCGACGGACTGATGCCACTAGATTGCAAGACTAAAATGATAGCAGAAATAATCCGAACCAACATGCAAAACTAGGATGACGGTGTTGAAGCTGGAGCGGGATCCGGCGTAATAAATTGCACAATTCAACCTCCTTTACGATTGACCTGACCTAACCTTTAGCGCTTCCCGTATGGATGATGTTGCCCCAAGAAAGTGAAATGCCCTGCAAGAGATGATTTATCGTGTGCCATAATATGAATTTTGCATCTCACAACTCAAGATGCGCGATCGAGCGATGGTGGGAAGCAATACATGAGTTAGGTTGAGAGAGTTTAATATTTCGTCCGCCGTGGAAACCAGAATATGTGTTGCAGTTTTACTTAGTATGAGTGAAAAAATACGAAAACGATATCTAAATATAATCTAAAGTTTCCGAAAGAATTGTACATTGCATATGTTTTTAGTCGTAAACAGAAATTGTGTGTAGTTTCGGAAGTTAATCATTTTTAACACAAAAATCGCAAACTTACTTGGAAAGAACTTTTTTTCATGATAACATTTGGCAGAGCTGTTACATGACGAAATTTATTCATTAATTTCTTCAAACGATAGTAGACTACAATTACTTACATAATAATTCGTGTGACACTTTCGGTGAATGCTCGAGTGACAAAGCGAACCGGAACTATACTCTAGATCAGGGGTTCTCAAACTGTTTTGGGCGAAAGACCCCTTTTCCAGAATGAAGTGATACCAAAGACCCCCATAGCAAAATTTCTTTAAACATCTCTTGTTTTTTTCTTATTCATACATAATACTTACCAATTTAAAAACTTTGCGTTTGATAAAATGAGAAAACTTGACCTAATTAAAATTCAACAATATACAATATATACACGAAATTCAGTAATATTTTCATATACACATTACTTACAAATACTTAAGTAGGTAATTAATTTTTGAAACTAACTTTAAACTCGCAAAGTAAAGATAAGCATATGTTCCGGTAAAACGTAATCCTACGTCAAAAACTATGGGTGGGTTATAACTTAAATACAACCGCAAGGTTGACGTAGGACTACCGTTGGCTTAGTAGATATTTGAGTATATTGAATCAATTATTGATTAAACCAGTGACTAAATGAAACAATTTCCGAATTCAGATGCGAACAATTCCCAATTTAGTACAAAAGTACCCGCATCTTGCATCTATTTCGCAATGCCGATTTCCCCAAGCCCATTGGAAAAATGGCGTATTGCATCAAATTAATGTGGCGTATGAACAGTTTTGTATAGACAATTTGCATTAGGCACCAATCAACGTAATAAACAAAAACCAAGAAAACCGAATATTCAAAATTTTCGGTGACAATTACTAAAAACAATAAAAATAATAAAAATGAAAATATGCGCTGCCAAAGAAGACTCAACGAAAATCGCAGTCGTGGATACAATTCAAGACAGCTGTAATTAGTCCATTTCCACTGAAACGCAGAATACACGCACGAGTAAGGTCGTGAGCTCATTTGGTCAATCTTCCTCAGCAAGTGGTAGACATCATCCCATGAAACCCCATGGTCTAGTGCTAAGCTCATTCCGCATATGTTTCCGGACAGTGGAATGGTACCAAAGATGCAGCTCAGCAGAACTAAAATGAGCTACCTGATCACATACGGTATTGAGCCATACTTTTTGGATGACATCCTTCGTTTACTCGAAAATTGCAAGGATATCGTTATCGGATTCGACGAAACGTTAAATAAGATTTCACAAATGCAACAGATGGATTTTAGCGTCCGTCACTGGAATGTAACGAAGGGAACGGTGGAATCCAGGTACATAGGCTCAGCTTTTCTAAGCTCAACGCGTGCACTGGACTTGTTCGGCGGATTGAAGAAATAGTTTGAAGCAAAACCTAGTTTGAAGTAGGTCAACTCAGCATTGACGGTCCCCGTGTTAATTGGAGATTAGTGAAGCAGTTGAATGAAGAAATTCGTGAAATCCGAAGCAGCCAAAACTACGAGAAAACTTCATAAATCATTCAAAGAAGAAATGGAAAGACTGTTTGGAAAATTAATGAATTCCTCCAGTGCTTGTACAGCCTGTTTAAGAACGTCCCGTTAAGATGTGCGGAGTATTCTTGAACTATTGGATCGGTTGAAGTCTTCCGGAGTAAAATGGCTCGAAAACCGACCGATGGTATAAATAGCCCTGGTCATGCTCCCGTATCTTCAAACCTACTTAGCTGCAATCTAAGCACAAACAAACTTACATTCCTAAGTATAAAGATACACATCCAGATTTCCGTAGGAGCTTTGCTGTTGTTGGGGGCTTTTCTTAACATCAACTGCTGCAGTTCAACCATTTATGACGAGCTTTCAGAGTGACGAGCCTGAAACACCTTTTCTATTCGAACTGACGAACCTTTTTAAACCATTAATGAATAAACTGATCACTTTTGAGAGGGATCTGAAGTCCCTTACAAACGTCGATCTTTCCGATGATTCGTTTCTGCTAAGCAGCGGCTGAAGTTTAATTAGGATTCGCTGTAAAAGTTGCAATCAACAGTGTTGTGGAAACAATCAAGTTTATGAGATAAATATCTGAAGAAATTCGTGAAATGTAAAGAGTACTAGATTTAATTTCTTCGAAAAATGAAGGAACGATCACCTTTGTCGTATCCACGACAGAGACACGACACGATATACTTCTTGTATCCAGCATAGTTTTCAAATAAAATAAGTAAAAAAAACTTTTTAAATTAAACGGTTTAATTGTGATTAAACTTAATAATGTACTAAAAGCTAGAAAATAACTAGGCAAGTAGCGGTTAACAGTTATCACACCTCTCCTTCATTAGTCTAGGGCATTGATAAGACTAAAATGCAATCGTGGGACATATGAGGAAGTCGCTAATTGGGGATAATGGAAATCCAACATGCCCCACGATTTTATTTTAGTCTTATCAAAAAAAAGACCCCTTTTCCAGAATGAAGTGATACCAAAGACCCCCATAGCAAAATTTCTTTAAACATCTCTTGTTTTTTTCTTATTCATACATAATACTTACCAATTTAAAAACTTTGCGTTTGATAAAATGAGAAAACTTGACCTAATTAAAATTCAACAATATACAATATATACACGAAATTCAGTAATATTTTCATATACACATTACTTACAAATACTTAAGTAGGTAATTAATTTTTGAAACTAACTTTAAACTCGCAAAGTAAAGATAAGCATATGTTCCGGTAAAACGTAATCCTACGTCAAAAACTATGGGTGGGTTATAACTTAAATACAACCGCAAGGTTGACGTAGGACTACCGTTGGCTTAGTAGATATTTGAGTATATTGAATCAATTATTGATTAAACCAGTGACTAAATGAAACAATTTCCGAATTCAGATGCGAACAATTCCCAATTTAGTACAAAAGTACCCGCATCTTGCATCTATTTCGCAATGCCGATTTCCCCAAGCCCATTGGAAAAATGGCGTATTGCATCAAATTAATGTGGCGTATGAACAGTTTTGTATAGACAATTTGCATTAGGCACCAATCAACGTAATAAACAAAAACCAAGAAAACCGAATATTCAAAATTTTCGGTGACAATTACTAAAAACAATAAAAATAATAAAAATGAAAATATGCGCTGCCAAAGAAGACTCAACGAAAATCGCAGTCGTGGATACAATTCAAGACAGCTGTAATTAGTCCATTTCCACTGAAACGCAGAATACACGCACGAGTAAGGTCGTGAGCTCATTTGGTCAATCTTCCTCAGCAAGTGGTAGACATCATCCCATGAAACCCCATGGTCTAGTGCTAAGCTCATTCCGCATATGTTTCCGGACAGTGGAATGGTACCAAAGATGCAGCTCAGCAGAACTAAAATGAGCTACCTGATCACATACGGTATTGAGCCATACTTTTTGGATGACATCCTTCGTTTACTCGAAAATTGCAAGGATATCGTTATCGGATTCGACGAAACGTTAAATAAGATTTCACAAATGCAACAGATGGATTTTAGCGTCCGTCACTGGAATGTAACGAAGGGAACGGTGGAATCCAGGTACATAGGCTCAGCTTTTCTAAGCTCAACGCGTGCACTGGACTTGTTCGGCGGATTGAAGAAATAGTTTGAAGCAAAACCTAGTTTGAAGTAGGTCAACTCAGCATTGACGGTCCCCGTGTTAATTGGAGATTAGTGAAGCAGTTGAATGAAGAAATTCGTGAAATCCGAAGCAGCCAAAACTACGAGAAAACTTCATAAATCATTCAAAGAAGAAATGGAAAGACTGTTTGGAAAATTAATGAATTCCTCCAGTGCTTGTACAGCCTGTTTAAGAACGTCCCGTTAAGATGTGCGGAGTATTCTTGAACTATTGGATCGGTTGAAGTCTTCCGGAGTAAAATGGCTCGAAAACCGACCGATGGTATAAATAGCCCTGGTCATGCTCCCGTATCTTCAAACCTACTTAGCTGCAATCTAAGCACAAACAAACTTACATTCCTAAGTATAAAGATACACATCCAGATTTCCGTAGGAGCTTTGCTGTTGTTGGGGGCTTTTCTTAACATCAACTGCTGCAGTTCAACCATTTATGACGAGCTTTCAGAGTGACGAGCCTGAAACACCTTTTCTATTCGAACTGACGAACCTTTTTAAACCATTAATGAATAAACTGATCACTTTTGAGAGGGATCTGAAGTCCCTTACAAACGTCGATCTTTCCGATGATTCGTTTCTGCTAAGCAGCGGCTGAAGTTTAATTAGGATTCGCTGTAAAAGTTGCAATCAACAGTGTTGTGGAAACAATCAAGTTTATGAGATAAATATCTGAAGAAATTCGTGAAATGTAAAGAGTACTAGATTTAATTTCTTCGAAAAATGAAGGAACGATCACCTTTGTCGTATCCACGACAGAGACACGACACGATATACTTCTTGTATCCAGCATAGTTTTCAAATAAAATAAGTAAAAAAAACTTTTTAAATTAAACGGTTTAATTGTGATTAAACTTAATAATGTACTAAAAGCTAGAAAATAACTAGGCAAGTAGCGGTTAACAGTTATCACACCTCTCCTTCATTAGTCTAGGGCATTGATAAGACTAAAATGCAATCGTGGGACATATGAGGAAGTCGCTAATTGGGGATAATGGAAATCCAACATGCCCCACGATTTTATTTTAGTCTTATCAATGCCCTAGACTAATGAATGAGAGGTGTGATAACTGCTAACGGCTACTTGCCTAATTATTTTCTACCTTTTAGTACATTATTATTTTTAATCACAATTAAACCGTTTAACTTAATAAGTTTTTTTTACTTATTTTATTTTCTAGTTTTTAGTACATTATCTGCTTCATTAGAATATTTCACTATAATAAAACCATTGTACTGTATTCTATCAGTCAAATAATTTCCTTTGATACCGATATTGAGTGGATTGCAGAAAATACATAGTGTGTTCTCCAAGTCAAGTTCGTTCGTTTTATACATATATCTCAATCAACCTTTTTATGAGATGATATTAAATCAGCTATTTTGTAGCGGCGGCCAAATTGGATTTTTCAAGATAAGCATTTTTAAAATGACAGCAGAGATAAAGGTGTTTTATAAATTCGGTCAGTTCCTATTGGTCAAATTTCTATGAATGTGGGACAACCCTACAGACATACAAACAGTTCAAGCTAAATAAAACCGTTTGATAAAGTAATTTGCTATTTTGTGATTGCGGCCATCTTGGATTTGGATTTTCCATGATTTACTGTGATCTACTATTCAAGCCCTTTCATTTGATAACCATATTAATCGGGATTTGAGAAAATATGTAGCCCGCTATTTGGTAGTGGCAGCCATCTTGGATTTTGATTTTTCTTAAATAACTGTGTTCTACTGGTCAAGCTCTTCAATTTGATACCCATATTAACACATTGCGGACCGCTCACGAGATTTCTCGTGTTTCGCGTTCGGTCTGTTACGGATGGATCACGAAATAATCCGTGTTTTCTACACTTGAAAGTAAAATCCTTAGTTTGCCAAGAATCTAACAAGGCCTACCGATGGCTCGCCTTCGTCTCATCCACATCAAAGGAAACGATCTCATTCGTGGAATCCGAACTCTTGCAGGGCATTTCACTTTCTTGGGGCAACATCATCCATACGGGAAGCGCTAAAGGTTAGGTCAGGTCAATCGTAAAGGAGGTTGAATTGTGCAATTTATTACGCCGGATCCCGCTCCAGCTTCAACACCGTCATCCTAGTTTTGCATGTTGGTTCGGATTATTTCTGCTATCATTTTAGTCTTGCAATCTAGTGGCATCAGTCCGTCGGGGGTTACTGAATTGAAGAGAGTGTAATATTTTATTCCTCTGAAACAAGATATGAAAATATTCTATATGATATGTCTGGTGAAGTGTAATTGTATTTTCCCATTTTCCACTACCACAATTACTTACTTTTACAGGGACGTGGAGGAACCGAAACACTTCAATTCAATTTAGTTTCAGTCCAATGGCAGCAGCAAATGTGAGCATGATCAAGTTTACAATTGTTCAACTTGAAGAAGTGATGAAAGAGTTCCATCTAGATGGTGAAAGTTTTCCCAAGATTTATACCCAAGTATGCGGACGAAACCTTATCATGCAACTTAGTTCATTGCGGCTAGAAGATTAGTACAATTATCTACCCCCCCCCCCCCCCTCCCCACTATGCGATCTCAAATGTGAATGAAATGCAAATTCTGGTTTTCACTTCTGTAAACTTTCCAATCCAACTGTGCCGTTTCTCTTCTGAGAAACGCTCAGTTAATTATATGCTTTTCTGAGTAATTTACATATATTTTACAATCTCAAACATGCACTGAATCACACATCAAGTTCAGTCAGTTCTACACAAATAGAATAAGCAGCAAACTAAAAAATCAAAAAACAAAATTCCATGAGGTCTACACTTTCCGAACACTGAAGGAATAAATTTTCGCTTTGGAAATGTTTGATAAATTGATACTACAGGGCGGACTCGGTTATATACAGACTCGATTAAATGTGAACCGATCATATACAATTTGGATTGGATTGGATTTTTCAAGATAAGCATTTTTAAAATGACAGCAGAGATAAAGGTGTTTTATAAATTCGGTCAGTTCCTATTGGTCAAATTTCTATGAATGTGGGACAACCCTACAGACATACAAACAGTTCAAGCTAAATAAAACCGTTTGATAAAGTAATTTGCTATTTTGTGATTGCGGCCATCTTGGATTTGGATTTTCCATGATTTACTGTGATCTACTATTCAAGCCCTTTCATTTGATAACCATATTAATCGGGATTTGAGAAAATATGTAGCCCGCTATTTGGTAGTGGCAGCCATCTTGGATTTTGATTTTTCTTAAATAACTGTGTTCTACTGGTCAAGCTCTTCAATTTGATACCCATATTAACACATTGCGGACCGCTCACGAGATTTCTCGTGTTTCGCGTTCGGTCTGTTACGGATGGATCACGAAATAATCCGTGTTTTCTACACTTGAAAGTAAAATCCTTAGTTTGCCAAGAATCTAACAAGGCCTACCGATGGCTCGCCTTCGTCTCATCCACATCAAAGGAAACGATCTCATTCGTGGAATCCGAACTCTTGCAGGGCATTTCACTTTCTTGGGGCAACATCATCCATACGGGAAGCGCTAAAGGTTAGGTCAGGTCAATCGTAAAGGAGGTTGAATTGTGCAATTTATTACGCCGGATCCCGCTCCAGCTTCAACACCGTCATCCTAGTTTTGCATGTTGGTTCGGATTATTTCTGCTATCATTTTAGTCTTGCAATCTAGTGGCATCAGTCCGTCGGGGGTTACTGAATTGAAGAGAGTGTAATATTTTATTCCTCTGAAACAAGATATGAAAATATTCTATATGATATGTCTGGTGAAGTGTAATTGTATTTTCCCATTTTCCACTACCACAATTACTTACTTTTACAGGGACGTGGAGGAACCGAAACACTTCAATTCAATTTAGTTTCAGTCCAATGGCAGCAGCAAATGTGAGCATGATCAAGTTTACAATTGTTCAACTTGAAGAAGTGATGAAAGAGTTCCATCTAGATGGTGAAAGTTTTCCCAAGATTTATACCCAAGTATGCGGACGAAACCTTATCATGCAACTTAGTTCATTGCGGCTAGAAGATTAGTACAATTATCTACCCCCCCCCCCCCTCCCCACTATGCGATCTCAAATGTGAATGAAATGCAAATTCTGGTTTTCACTTCTGTAAACTTTCCAATCCAACTGTGCCGTTTCTCTTCTGAGAAACGCTCAGTTAATTATATGCTTTTCTGAGTAATTTACATATATTTTACAATCTCAAACATGCACTGAATCACACATCAAGTTCAGTCAGTTCTACACAAATAGAATAAGCAGCAAACTAAAAAATCAAAAAACAAAATTCCATGAGGTCTACACTTTCCGAACACTGAAGGAATAAATTTTCGCTTTGGAAATGTTTGATAAATTGATACTACAGGGCGGACTCGGTTATATACAGACTCGATTAAATGTGAACCGATCATATACAATTTCGATTAAATAGAGTTTGAAGATTTTTTTTTAAATTTTAAAAATCACTCGTTTTAGGAAAAAATGTTTTTCCTGAACGTTCCACATTAATTTAAGTGGCTATTATATGTCGTGATTTTTGAAGATTTTGCTTGAATTTTCACCAGGAATTGTTCATATCGATATTGCAGCGAAATTAAGATAGATAGAAGTTGGGTGTCAAGGAACAAATTGTAGAGTGGTTATATATATATAAATATAAATATATATCTTAAATGTGAGGAAGTGGAGTTTTTAAAAAAAGACTAACTAAACTAAGCTAAAGCCTGCGATCCGGTTCCGTTGTTTACAGTCACAGCACGTCTTATGCCGTGGGTATGGTTGCTGGTTTGATTATATGGGCCTGGCGATAACTTATATATATATATATATATATATATATATATATATATATACATATATAAGTTAAAGAAGTTAGGCCTTTGGGAAGGTTTTTTAAAAAATTATAAACGAACTACCTCACTTGAACATCGAATTATGACTGACTTTATTCCTTACTAATTAGCCTGAGCTGAGTTCCCTAACGCGGCGTACGGTTATGCTGATTCTCCAGTTTGGTTCCGGTGAGCTCGATCGTGGTGGACTTCGACCTGGCCAAAGCGCTGAGCCTTAGGATTGTGTATCGAACGATAGGTCGATGTTTCGATGGGTCGTTGGTATCGATGATGTTGACGGTGCAAATATTCAGGTCGATGCGCCGTCAATGATGATGCGCTGTTTGTTCATGTGTCGCCCGGAGAACTGATGCGTTAGCTCTATTGGAAGTGGGTCACCGCTGTTGTTCGGTGGTTAGTTGATCTGTTCGTGTAGTACATGGGGATGTGGGTGTTAACTACTCTCTCCCTAATGAAGATTCGTCTCGAATCTTAAGTTGTTTTCTTCGGAGGTACAATTCGATGAGGCTGCTAGAATTGAAACCGCTGTTGTTGATTGTTGCATAGATGAACTTCTGCGAGTATCGTTGAAGTTGTTTGTGCTGGGTTTTCTAGTGATTTGTCTTGTTGGGTTTGATCTGAGGAGAGGGAAGATGTCATGCTTTTTGTGTTAGCATAGGGTTTTACCTCTGTTGATACATTTCGTGGTGTGGTGTATACTCCAATATGTTTCTTCAGGCTCATGATTGCCAATCCTATGATCATGGCTGCGAGTGGAATCAGGAATCCAATCGTAGTATGTTGCAGTGTTATGTGGTCTCTTTGCAGTTTATGGATGTGGTCTCGGTTTTCAATTCTAAGCAGGTTTACTTGTTGCAGATCAGGTTGGTTGAAGATTACTGTTGGCTGAAAGTTCACTCCAATTGTTGAAATAGTTCTGATCTCGTGATGATTAATTGTCCTCTTGTCGTCGTATTTGCTTCCATTGATTGAAACAGAGCAGTTTGGATATTTGATCAGTAGAGTTCCCGTTATCTGTCTCGATTTGATGTTGCAATTTGAATCCAGAAGAACGGATTTATCAGCGTTTCTCACGATCAGCGTGTGGTCGTCGATAGGCTTAATGTCCATTCCGATGCGATGTTCCTCGTAGGGGCAAGATGCGTTGATTCCTCTTAATGCGTTGTCGATACAACCGTCGCCTGTTAAATTCGTGAGCTCCTGTCTTTGGCAAATTCTATAATTTTCAACAATTGTACATTCGTTATTTATTCCTAGTGTCAGTGTTTTACTCAGAACAGCTGAGTTGTAGGGTGTCGATATAATTCTGTTTTTTCTTGGTAATGTTTCAAATCTAATATATTGGAACTTTTCTGACATAAATATTGGGATCTTGATCACAAATATTATTTTTGTACTTTCATGATGTGTTTCTATACTAAGAAATTCATAAATTTGGTCAATATTGTTAATGTGAATATTTTGTTCTTCTAACTTTTCTAGTACAAACTCTGTTTCATTATTGTTTAATATTGCCCTAGATAAAATCCCTATTTTCGATAGTTGTACAATTTCAAAAATGTCTCTTAGTTGGTTGTTTAGTAGATCTAGATTGAAAAATAGATCGTGAACTATTCCTTTTAAATGATTTTCATATTCTGTGTTTACGTTATTGGCAATTCTCGATATTCTTCTTAAAACCTCAATTTGGTTTTCATTTACGTGGCTAATTAAATTGTTAATTTTAGCTTCGAATTCCTGATTGATTCTGATTTGTCGGTTGTTGTTGTCAATAAGTGTGTTGGTTTTGGTTTTTGAATTTTCTATCGTTTGTCGGATTAATTGTAAATCGTCGTCGTCTAAATTGCCGGTCAATGATTTGATAAACGTTCCTAATGGGTTTAAGAGTCCTCGTTTCTGTCGGTGTATGGGTTTCAACTGTTTGTAATTGTCGGAAATTTGTTTCATCCTAATGTCCAATGTTTTAAGGTATGGTTTCGTGAAATTTTGTCGTTCGAACTGGTGTAACGTATACTGGAGGTTGGTGAAACTACTTTCGAACTTTTCCAAATCCACGATGTGGAGATGGAAATGTTGAGATGTGATAATCTTCGCTTCTCTCTCGCTAAATGCTATTATTCCATCATGTCGTGAGAGGTCTGTTATCGTCACTTCTGCTGTAACATCAAGGGCTAATCTGGAATAGAGAAATATGTGAGTACTACTTTGGGTTTCGAGACGTCATTTTCTTTGACGTCTTATTTTTGTTTTATGTATCGTTCTTCCATTCTGATCTTGGAAGGTTTTTGTGTTATCTCTTGCGATTTGATATCGTTTATACTTATCCTTTGTTTTACTTTTGACCCCTTGGCGCGCGACGTATACAGTTTCGTCCACTTCCAGTGATGGGTCAGCTTCCTTGTTTTTGTTGTGGTGCTGTAAATCTTGTTTTTGTTTTTTAATGAGAGCTAATGTTGCTTCATTGTATATTTCATTCCTTTTCCTAACAATTTCTTCAATGTTACTCGGTCTCACCTCTCCCTCTTTTATTCCAAAGAATACTTCTTTGGGTCGCATCTTGGTTGAAGAGTGAATAGTGTCGTTATAAAGTGCTACAGTGACTCTAAACAACTCTTTCTTACTTAATCCCTCATGTTTCGATCTACAACAGCGAAACATTTCTGCAATTGTTGAGTGAAATCGTTCAACGATTCCATTCACTTCGCTTTTATTAGATGGTGTGAAATATGTTTCAATTCCTAGTTCTTCTAACATGCCTCTTACTTCAACAGACTTTAGTGCTGGTTCATTGTCACTGACCAAAAGTCTGGGTATCCCATATGTTGAGAAGAATTTTGTCAGTCCTGAACGGACGTCAGGAATCGATCTCGATTTAATTGGAAAAAGCATTCCGAACTTCGATAATTTGTCTACCACGGATATGAACGTGTTTGGTTGACATATGAATATATCAACATGAACTATGTCTAGCGGCTTTTTAGGTATTGGAGTTTGGGCTAGGTTCAATTTATAAGGATGTCGCTCATATTTAGCAGTTTTACACGTATTGCACAATGTGACGTGTGTTCTAACTTTCCTTTTCATGTTCGGGAAGTAGAATTTCTGGCTGATAGCCATCAGATTTTCTTCGATGCCTCTGTGAGCTCTTGTATGTGTTGTATTTATGACTTCATTCTGTTCTTCTTCAGTTTTTAAGTCAATTAAGAACTTTTGTGAAATAACTACTTTAAACGTTTTGACGCGAGAAAAATAGTTTTTATACACAATTTGAAGGGTGTTGATGAGATTTTCTGGGCAGTAAATGCAATTTACTCTTTTAGGATCCATGAATTCTTTGAATATTCTTAGTAATATTGGTACACCAAAATTCACTTTTGTAAACGTGTGTCTTAGGACTTTGGGAAAAACTTGTTCTCCGGTGGTCTCACTCTCAGTTCCATCTATTTTCAAAATGATCTGATTGGAAAAAGTGTTTACCGGTTTTTCGGTACATGCGATAAATTCCGAGTCATCGGTGTCTGCCGAATGTTGCGTAGCAGCGTCTGATGAAGAATCATTTTGTTCTTCATTCAGATTTAAATTTTGGGGAATTCTAGAGAGGCCATCGGCAACGACATTTTGTTTTCCGGCACGATATCTTATATCGTAGGAATAGTCCATTAAAGCAATCATCCATCTGGCAATTTTACTTGATGGATCTTTCAAGTTCACGGCGCAAGTAAGCGGCTTGTGATCTGTGTATAAAATGAATTTATTTCCGAAAAGGTACGGTCGGAAATATTTGGTTGCCCAATAAATAGCTAGTAACTCCTTCTCAATAGTGGAGTACTTTTCTTCGGTTTGACTGAGTGTTCTCGATGCAAAAGCAACAGGTTTATCTCTTCCGATTGGACCTTGTGAGAGAACAGCTCCTATTGCGTATTTGGATGCATCTGTTGTCAATATGAAGGTTTTTTCGAAATCTGGGTGTATTAGAATAGCGCTGCTAGAAAGTATCTGTTTGCACTTGTTGAATGCTTTTAGAAATTCTGGAGTATGTTCTACTTTCTCATTTTTCCGAAGACATTGTGTTAGCGGTTTCGTTATCCGGCTGAAATCCTTTATGAATTTTCTATAGTATCCCAGTGTTCCTAAGAAGGATTTAATGTCCTTCTCGGTTTTGGGAATTGGCCAATTTTGGATAACTTCAATTTTTTCTGGGTTTGGTTTTACACCTTCTTCATTCACCACGTGACCGAGGAAGGAGACCTCTTTCTTCAAAAATTCACTTTTGTCGAGCTGTATTTTTAAGTTGGCTTTTTTAAGAGCAGCGAAAATTTTATTTAAGTTGTTGCAGTGTTCTTGTAAACTGCTGCTGAATACAATGATATCGTCCATATACACTAGGCAGATAAATCCGGCTAGGCCTACCAGCACAGCATTCATTGTTCTCTGAAATGTTGCCGGGGCGTTTTTCAGCCCGAATGGCATTCTTAGATATTCGTAGTGGCCGTTCTCAGTTGAAAATGCAGTTTTTTGAATATCGTCTTTTTCCATCAGAATTTGGTGGAATCCCGAAGCTAAATCTAGGGTTGTAAAATATTTACTTCTCCCTAATTTATCTAGGATATCCGTGATATTCGGTATGGGGAATTTATCATCCACAGTTTTAGCATTGAGCTTTCTGTAATCAACGACGATTCTCCATTTTTGAATACCTGCAGCATCCGCTTTCTTCGGAACGACCCAAATGGGTGAATTCCATGGTGACGTAGAAGGACGAATTATGTTTTCATCAAGCATTTTCTGAATTTGTTTGCCGACTTCCTCTTTATGGCAATGAGGATACCTATAGCTTTTCTGATACACAGGTATCTCATCATGGGTCAAAATTTTATGTTTCACAACATTAGTAGCTGTAAGGGGTTCGTTGTCGAGGTGAAAAATATCTTGATTTTCCTCAATGACATTGATCAAACTATTTTTCTCTTCTCTGTTTAAATGATCCAGACGAAGTTGGTCCATAAGTTTTCTGAATCTGTCAGGACGAGCTTCCAAAAAATTGAATTCGTTTTGCTCAACCAAGCATTCAAAGTTATTAAGAGTGATCTCAAGTGGATAATCTAATGAAAGTGTTTGATTCTCAGTTGAACTGTTCTTGAGACTGACAATGGCTTTATGACCTACTGCTTGGTATAAACCAGCACATATGAAAAGGTTTGTATTGATTTCGAGATCATCTTCTAGTAAAAAATCACCTGATTGCTCGGAAACTGGTATCTCTATATTATGAATGGTTTCTCTTGAAATTTCCTTTGAGAAAGGTTCTGGATGTTTTCTGAGCATCTGAAGTTTTGTTCCTAATATGGTTATGGAATTGTCATCTGTTTCAATCTTCGCTTTAAGTTCCTGAAGCGTTTCATACCCAATAAGGCCGTGGAAAAAATTATGAAAATCAAAAATATGAAATTTGAACGATTTATCAGTTAAGTCGGGAAATGGATTGAAGTCGACATATCGTTCAATTTTGTGAGTGCCTGAGATGTTGGAGACAACAGTTGGTGTAGGCAGCGCAAAGGATTTTTTCACAAATCGGGGGCATAAATAATTTTTGTTAGCTCCCGTATCTATCAATAATTTCAATCCAAACCCTTGACGTGTGGGAATTTCCATGTAAGGGATGAAATTTTTTGAGTTTACCTGGGGAAATGGGATGTGCTTTCCAGTTGAAAATTTAGGTTATCGACTGCTTCGCTAGAAGTTTCTTGTTCGTAGGTCTCATTGGAAGTTTCTTGCTCATTTTCTAAATGTATTTCTGAATGGTCTTCTTCGTATGAATAATTATCCATTGGCGTTGGGTAGTAATCGTGGTGATAACTTGCCAAAGGATAACATTGATACTCGTATTGATACTCTTGAGCGTTTTGTTGAGTCTGTTCAATATTTCTTAATTCCGTTATCCGTGCTGGTCTCGGTGGGACAGCAGGAAAGAATTGGCTTCTTGCATTATAATTATGCGGTGGTCTATTAACGTAATTTACATATTTAGAGCGAATGGATTTATCAGCATTCATTGGACTCGGTAATGCTTTCCGAAGTTGTCCATTGTTGGTATTATTGCCCTGAGGTGGAGCTGGAAAACGAGGCGTAAAGTTTGGTCTGGTTGGAATACTTTCATGCTGATATGATTGATATGGTTGACGGGGAATAAATGGTCGATGATTAAACATCGGTTGACGAGTTTGTAATTGAGGATAAAAATGTATTGGTTTGGGTAAACGTGGTGTTAAAGTCGGTTTACTTAAGCCCGTACGACTTTGATAGTTACGTTCTTCTACCGCAGCATCAAATGCTTGTTTTATATTTCTGGGTTGACGTGCACGCACGTTCCCTCCAATCGGCTCTTTCAGCCCTGCTAGGAAAACCTGTAGAGCATTTTCCTTATGCGTCGAGTTTCTATCATTTTTAATATTCTCTTCTCTTGGAGAAATATTAGTATTATTAATTAGTAAGGATAGAAGATTTTGTACTTGTCCAAAAAATTGTTCAACTGATCCGTTTTGCTGAAGTTGAAACAGCTCGCGGGTAAGTGTGACTGAGTCACGTTTATCATTATAATAAGCGATGAGATTTGCTTTAATCTCATCCCAGTTGAGAGAAGTTCCATAAGTTTCTAGGACTTGGTCCGCTTCATTAATTATTTTGCTTCTTATAGCTTGAAGCCAAATTTGCTCGAAAGGTGTATTTTTAATAGGTTCCATGAATGGCATAAAATGTTCGACGGACCTAATGAAACTATGCAACTTAACGGGATTGCCGTCGAATGGTTGCAGTTCTCTCACCGCTTGGGGTGTTTGGAGAGATTTCGTAATCTTTTCAGCCTGTTCGAATATTCTGTTTGTTTCTTCAATTCGATTCATGTTCTGTCTAGGGGGTAGTAAAGGATTCGGTTGAGGTGGAGGAGGAGGTATTGGGTTAGGAGAATTGTTCATTTCCGTGTTCATTTCTCGATTTCTTAAATTATAGGGATGGAAACGGTCCATCAAATCCTATATCTCGGGGGTGAAGAAATTTGATTAGTTTTTCTTTAGAATTTTCTTAAATCTAAACGCGATATTTTATATGGCGATTGTTTCTTACAATCTAAACGCGGCTGGCTACACACGGCGCAGATCTTAAATCTAAACGCGATATTTTATATGGCGATTGTTTCTTACAATCTAAACGCGGCTGGCTACACACGGCGCAGATATTCTCTCTGCTGTGTAGACACTGTGCTTTCGACCGGGGGAAATCTTATTGTACCGATCGCATCTACCACAGATATTCACTCTGCTATGCGATCAGTCTCCTACGCGGTGTGAGATTAGCACTTCACCGTTGGATGGTCTGATAAGAACTTTCCGCACTAGTGGAACTACAGATATGCTCTCTGTTTGTTACACACTAGTTACTCGCTACGCGAGGTGGTCTACTTGCACATACGTTTAATTTCTTTTGATAATGATATTATTAATATTTATGCAGATATCAATTCTGCCACATTGGGTGTTTTAACTTTAGTTATATAGAAGGTATAAGATAATAATTGTGGAGAATTACTTACATGGAGAATAAAACTAATATTCGCAGAGTGGTTCTTCCCGATAGCACCTTCATTGATTGATCTGATAAATTTCTTCTTTGAAACAAACATTAGTAATGTTCAAGTCTTTTTCGAAGCACACGTATTGTCTTTTGTATTTGGGCCTCTTTTTCTCGTTATTCAGTTAAACTTCACTTTGCACTAGATTATTTCTATTTTCTGTTAATCCGATATTGTTCTGCACTTAATCAATTCGATCACTATTTCATATCTATTTCGAAACACTTGAGCGGTAATCGCATCCTACCGACTGCGCCAGTTAAAGAAGTTAGGCCTTTGGGAAGGTTTTTTAAAAAATTATAAACGAACTACCTCACTTGAACATCGAATTATGACTGACTTTATTCCTTACTAATTAGCCTGAGCTGAGTTCCCTAACGCGGCGTACGGTTATGCTGATTCTCCAGTTTGGTTCCGGTGAGCTCGATCGTGGTGGACTTCGACCTGGCCAAAGCGCTGAGCCTTAGGATTGTGTATCGAACGATAGGTCGATGTTTCGATGGGTCGTTGGTATCGATGATGTTGACGGTGCAAATATTCAGGTCGATGCGCCGTCAATGATGATGCGCTGTTTGTTCATGTGTCGCCCGGAGAACTGATGCGTTAGCTCTATTGGAAGTGGGTCACCGCTGTTGTTCGGTGGTTAGTTGATCTGTTCGTGTAGTACATGGGGATGTGGGTGTTAACTTATATATATATATATATATATATATATATATATATATATATATATATATATATATATATATATATATATATAAGTTATCAACACAGTCAACCAATCTTCAGTATCGACCAACGCCAACATTACTTATCAGCAGGAGACAGAGCAAACATCACGCATCAATGTTCTAGCGCTTAAGTAAACACTTAAGCATAAATAACGCCATGTGGTAAATGCGACCGACGAACAATTATGCAGCCACAGATAAGGACTCGAGTCGACACCATAAAACGGTCAAACATTCTTTCTGAGAAGAAGGAAGAAGGGAAACATAGAGATAGGCAGATAGGGTAGATTATAAGCTAGCTTTGTACATGAAATAGAAAATAAAGATCAGTCTTGTCGTAACCTTAACAGGAGCAACATAGCTCACTAGTTTTAGTTTTCATTATCCGAAATTCTTTCACTATTTAACTGGCGCAGTCGGTAGGATAGTGTTTTAAGTGTTCGCGAAACGTTAGTTTAATTTCAGCAATTGCGCCTGCGCGAACGAACATCGTGTAGTGGTGATTAATCTGACGAAACCGGACGCAACACTAGTTCCAGCTCTAAAAATCGTAAGTAACAAAATTTTTCTTTTTTCTAACTCATAAATCGGATCGGCGCTTTACTGAAACAAATAAAAGCCCGTCCCCGAAAACAAAAATTAAAGCAAGTACTAATTCATAGTGGCGAGGCCCTACCCGAGGTAACCGGACCACTGTATATCACAAGAAACACACAAAGCTAACATAAAACAAAAATAAATTAAATTATCGAATTACAATTAAAATTCTAACCCTGAAAAAAGGTGATAGTGATTAGATAGTGATTTAATAGTGAAAAATGAACCCTGAATTGGCAGGTTTCACAATTCCTGTAAATACTCAGGATAGTGACTGCATTGCTCAAACGAACGAAATGTTCTGCAATGCAGAAAAAGTGCTGAAGGCGATGCAAACGCCTCAAGCCATAAATAATTTGCCATCCTTCGACGGGAATCCCGTCAAATTACATTCATTTATAAGGTCAGTAGAAAATCTACTACCTTTCTTAAATATTATGAAAGACACACCTTTCGAAGAGATCTGGCTGCAATCTATTCGTGCAAAGATCACAGGAGACGCAGACCAAGCTCTAGAAATATATGGCACTCCGCTTAAATGGAGCGAAATTAAGGCAAACTTGATTGCCTATTACAGTGACAAGCGCGATGCTGTCACACTCACAAGGGAGCTATTCCAACTCCAACAAACGGGCACCCTAGAAGAATTCTATGGGTCAGTCCAACAAATTTTATCGCTCTTAATTAACAACACGAGCATCTCAACAGCAGACACGAGCTTGCGAGAAGACCGTATAAAAACACATCAGGAAAATGCGTTGCAAGTTTTTCTAGCAGGGCTTAAAGAACCAATAGGGGGCAATGTTAGAGCCCGACAACTGTCAAAATTGAAAGAAGCATTTGACGCCTGCGTGGAAGAAAGAAATTTCCAAAACAGACATGGATTAAACAAAACTGAACATTATCGACCCGCTAAAATATTTCCACTGGCACCGCAACTTCCCCCGAAAACAAGATACACAAATAATCAAATTAGGAATCCACAATTTTTCACTACACGTTCCCACCAATCACGATCAATTCCACGTTTCCCACAACAACAATACCACCAACAACATTTTCAACAAATTTCCCCAAAATATTTCCACCACAATAGCAATAACATCCCTCCGCAAAATGTTTTTGCCCCTAGACCGATACAAGTGTCAAAACCCATTCCCATGGAAGTTGATCCTTCCATAAGATCAAGGCACGTTAATTACATGAATAGGCCAAAACAACCGTTCAATTATTCACACAGATCAATAAATTGCCATGAGGGAACAGAACTGTACGACCCTCATTATGCAAATGATTCATTTAATTTTCACCAATACTATGAATCGGCACCTAGCACGTCTAGAGAACCACAGTTATCAATTACACCTAACACATCTAGAGAACCACTAGCACTATTGAAAAATGACAATGAAGAAAATGACGAACTAAATTTTCACCTAGTAGAGGAATCGAAAACAAAGGATTAAACAATTTTCTTCCATATATAAAACTCTCTACGAATAAAGGATCCTTGAAGTTTCTGATAGATACAGGGGCTAATAAAAACTACATTAGCCCAAAACACGTCAACTTAGACAAATGTCACTTCACACAAACAGTGAATATTAAGAACATTTATGGCTCACATTCCGTGGATAGATTTGTCAACTTTAACCCGTTTCCAAGCGTAAAAAATGCAAGCAACCAAATATTCTACATTTTCGATTTCCATAATTATTTTGATGGTCTAATAGGATATGAAACATTACGCTCATTGAAAGCTGACATTTTAACGGCGGAGAATGAACTCAAATTTCCTTCAAATATAATAAAAATGTACCGAAAATATCCTGAGTCTGTAACAATACACATGAATTCGAATGAAACAAAAATTGTACATCTCCCAACCAATGAATCCAGCGGCGAATTCTATCTAGAGCATGATGTTTTAATCTCACCAGACATAATGATACCTTCTGGAATATACAAATGCTCAGAAAATCGCGTCTGCGTAACAGTAACTAACCTATCAGATAAACCAGTAAAAATTAACACAGCGCAACCTCTAATAGTAGAAGTGAATAACTTTTCATTAACCACGCCCGAAGAAACGTTGGATGTTCCAAAATCAAACATTTTCAACCAAATCAGACTAGACCATTTAAACCAAGAAGAGAAAATTAAAATAATTAAATTAGTCGCGGATTACACAAACATATTTTATACGGAAGGACAGAAGTTAACCTTCACTAGTGCTATCAAACATAGGATCACAACAACAGACGATGTTCCTATTCACACAAAATCATACCGTTACCCTTTTTGCCATAAAGAAGAAGTTCAACGGCAGGTTTCGAAAATGCTCGAACAAGGAATAATTCGACCTTCGATCAGCCCATGGACTTCTCCCGTTTGGATAGTCCCAAAAAAATTGGATGCATCCGGACAGAAGAAATGGCGGATTGTAATAGATTATCGAAAATTGAATGATAAAACGATTGATGATCGTTACCCCATCCCTAACATCACTGATATTCTAGATAAATTAGGTCGCTGTATGTACTTTACTACTTTGGACCTCGCATCTGGATTCCATCAGATCGAACTAGACAAAAATGATATCGAAAAAACCGCGTTTAGTGTCGAAAACGGGCATTACGAGTTCTTAAGGATGCCTTTCGGTTTAAAAAACGCCCCATCTACGTTCCAGCGTGTAATGGATAATATTTTAAGGGAGCATATTGGTTCCAGATGTTTAGTATATATGGATGACATAATCGTGTTCTCTACAAGCCTACAAGAGCATCTGGATAATCTGAGGAAAATTTTTGAAACACTACAAAAATACAATATGAAAATCCAACTTGATAAAAGTGAATTTCTTCATAAAGAAGTTGCATTCCTTGGCCACATCGTAACACGTGATGGAGTTAAGCCTAATCCAGAAAAACTCGGAGTTATCAGAGAGTGGCCACTACCAAAGAACGAAAAAGAGTTGCGTGGTTTTCTCGGAATATTAGGATATTATCGCAAGTTTATTCGGGACTTCGCAAAAATATCAAAACCGCTTACTCAGTCGTTGAGAAAAGGAGAAAAAATTGATCACAATAAAGATTTCGTAGATGCTTTTGAGCGATGTAAAAACATCCTCACATCAAGCGATATCCTGCAATACCCTGACTTTGAAAAACCTTTTGTTTTGACAACAGATGCCTCTAACTATGCCGTAGGCGCTGTTTTGTCTCAAGGACAAATTGGTAGCGACAAACCAATCGCGTTTGCCTCCAGAACACTTAATAAAACGGAAGAAAACTACTCCGCCATTGAGAAAGAATTGTTGGCTATTGTGTGGGCTTGTAAATATTTCAGACCGTACCTCTACGGACGAAAATTCACACTCTATACAGACCATAAACCTCTGACATATAGTCTGAACTTAAAAGACTCCAACAGCAGGCTTATACATTGGCGCCTCTATTTAGAAGAATTTGACTTTGAGATAAAATATAGACCTGGAAAACAGAATATAGTAGCGGATAGTCTCTCCAGGATGCGTCAGGAAATAAACCATAATGACGCTGAAGTTAGTACCTGTGAAACTTCAGTGAAGTTAGTAAGCGATGAAACCTCTTCTTCAGACGATGCTACAATGCACTCCGCCGACACCGACGTTTCAGCATTTATCCCATGCACCGAATCGCCGTTAAATAGTTTTAGTAACCAAATAATTCTGAAATTGGGAACGGAAGAAGAGGAAACACTCGAAGAAATATTTCCGCGTGTGTACAGACGAACCATAATGAAATCAAATTTCAACGTCCCTTATCTCACCAAACTCTTCAAAGAGTTCATAGATCCTAAACGATCAAACTGTATATTATGCCCAGAAAATCTGATCCAAACAATCCAAATTTTTTATAAAAATTACTTTAGTAGAGGGAAACCATTTAAAATATTTATTACTCAAAAATGTTTAACTGATTTGAAGACCGCTGAAGAACAAAACATAATAATAGAACAAACACACGAAAGTGGACATCGAGGTATATGGGAAAACAACAGGCAGATTTCCAATCGATATTACTTTCCGAAAATGAAACGTAAGATACAACAGTTCATTAGGCTTTGTCGCACATGCAACAAAAACAAATACGAGAGACATCCGTATAAAATTAAACTGGGATCTACGCCAAATCCTGCAAAGCCTCTAGAAATAGTACACTTAGATTTATTTATCCATAAACCTAATATATTTCTATCCTTTTTAGATAAATTTTCGCGATACGCATCGATAATCCCAATTAAATCCAGAAACATCCACGACGTGAGAAAGGGGTTAACAAAATACTTTTCACTGTATGGTACTCCAAAATTGATAATCTCAGACAATGAACCTGCACTCAGGTCCATCGAAATCAGAGCCCTCTTGGAAAATTTAAATATCGAGATTCATTTCACTCCACCCAACCATAGCATAAGTAACGGTACGGTAGAAAGATTTCACTCAACTCTAGGGGAAATTTTTCGTTGTACGAAACCAAGTTACATCGACCTAAGTGATAAAGAAATATATCGAATCGCATGCACTACCTATAACAATACAGTACACTCAACAACTAAATTCAAACCTCGCGAAATATTCTATGGACTCAGAGAAGGAGAAGAAAGGCATCTCGATATGAACAAAATTCTAGAGAACAGAAACAAGCTCTATGAAGACGTTATGCTTCAGTCAAATAAAACAAAAGAATACAATTTGGAATACCATAATAAGAAAAGAGAAGACCCACCAACGTTACAGGAAGAAAGCATCGTATACAACAAAATACAAGGCATCCGAAACAAAGCAAAAGAAAAATATCTTCCAGTCAGAGTTATCCGGGATAAAAACAAAACCTTCCTAGATCACTCCAGCCGAGAGATTCACAAAGAAAACATCCGACGAAACTAATAATCAAATGAAATTATTTTCCTAATCATTTCAGTATGGCGTGGATACCATTCCTGTATTCGGCCTTTGCCATCGCATTCCTGTCAATGTATCTACCAAAATCGATTGCATTTCCGCAACAAACATCCATACAACTCTACGACCTCAGCAACAATCCCGGCCTCGTGACATTGAGCCTGAACGAAGGAAGAATAAAGACAGGATCACACAAAATATTCCATGTAATCGAATTAAAAGGTTTCGAGCCAACCTTTCACAAACTAGAGAAAATTATTGAAGGCCTTACCATATTTAATCTAAAAGAAACTACAGACCTTGTTAATCTAAAATATAACTCAATCAAGAACACATATAACAACCTTATCCCAAAACAAAGAAACAAAAGAGGTTTAATCAACATCCTAGGAAGCACCATAAAATTAATAACAGGCAATCTAGACAACAATGATCTAATCGAAATCAACAATCAGTTGGAAACATTATTCAAAAACGAAGAAACAATTGTTACACAAAACAACGAACAAATAAAAATCAATAAACAAATTGAAACCAAAATGAATAGAATAATCAAAAAGGTTAACGAGCAACAAGATATTTTAGTGAAAAACCTAATAAAATCAAGAGACGCTTATGTAAACAATAAAGGCTATGCAGAACAGGCTACAATCATTAAAGAAGTCATGAACCTGAACATGGCACTAGATTTATTACGAGAACAAATACAAAATATTTTTGAAAGCATTCAACTAGCAAAAGCAAAGGTTATCCATTTGAACGTACTGACACCAGAGGAACTAAATGAAGCGACCACAATTTTAAGAAACAGCAACATTACAATCAACACATTCGACCAAACCTACGAGTACCTTGATCTAGCAGTAATACACAAAGATACGAAAATAATATTTGTGATTTCAGTCCCAAATCTCAAACCATCCACATTTACACATATCATCATGGAACCGATACCCAAGGAAGGAAAAATCCTGAAACTACCAACGAACAGAGCACTCTTCAATGAATTGGAAACATACCTCATTAAAAACGATTGCCAGGAAATTGGAGAGGAAACCCTATGTAACAAAAACCAACTAGAAGACGTTTCCCAAGACAACTGTTACTCCAAAATTCTCAGAGGAGTCTCGGGCAGCTGCGATTATACAGAAGACAGGTACACCCAAGAAACGAAGAAAATAAGCAGTAACCATCTGCTAATCAGAGGAAACGCCACACTAATGCAAACAAACTGTGGGCTACCTTCCAGATACATTTCTGGAACAATGATCATCTACTTTCGCAACTGTACAGTCACAATTAACGGCACGCAGTTTAGTAATGTAGAATATTATCATGAAGATCCACCACTACTCATCCCACTCTACGGAATCCAAATATTCTCAAATAACACCGAAGCAACTCTGACATTGAAAAAACTAGACGAAATTCATCTACAAACCAGAGAACATCTGGTGTTATTAAACAGAAGACACCTCTCACTCACCCTCGGGACAGGAGTTCCAGCAATAATTATTTCATCATTTCTTGCAATCTATCTGTTGAGGAATCGTTTGAAAACTCTCTTCAGATCCACAACCAAGGAGAGTGCAGAGCCCAGTGTACCGAGACGGTCCACTCTTGAAGAGGGAGCAGTTATCAACACAGTCAACCAATCTTCAGTATCGACCAACGCCAACATTACTTATCAGCAGGAGACAGAGCAAACATCACGCATCAATGTTCTAGCGCTTAAGTAAACACTTAAGCATAAATAACGCCATGTGGTAAATGCGACCGACGAACAATTATGCAGCCACAGATAAGGACTCGAGTCGACACCATAAAACGGTCAAACATTCTTTCTGAGAAGAAGGAAGAAGGGAAACATAGAGATAGGCAGATAGGGTAGATTATAAGCTAGCTTTGTACATGAAATAGAAAATAAAGAGCAGTCTTGTCGTAACCTTAACAGGAGCAACATAGCTCACTAGTTTTAGTTTTCATTATCCGAAATTCTTTCACTATTTAACTTATATATATATATATATATATATATATATATATATATATATATATATATATATATATATATATATATATATATATATATATACACCATTATTCGGATATACACAGGCTGCCAGACCTGAAGACATGGATTCAGCTTACGCTTTCGTATGTAAGTTTAAATTGAAAAGAGCCGTCATTCCGAAATCGGAAACGACTCAAAAAAATAACACAAACTACAAACCATACAATTCTAACTTCTTAAATAATAACAAATACGCAGCTGATGATTCGTCAACCCGTGGAAATGACTATAATTACAGTGTACAGTCTATGAAAGTAGGCTCGATGAACCTAACATTAAAATCGAAACAAACTTACAATACGGAGACAAACAATAAAACCTCCGATTCAAGAAATGAAGAGGAAGATATCGAGATAAATATTGTTCGGCCTGGTGTCGTATCAAACATGTTTTTAACAAAAAATACGAAAATCACAAACATTACTGGTAATCATAATATAAAAAAGAAAGGAATGGCAAATCTATTGGATGGCCTTGTTCCCCCTCAAGAATATTTCGAACTAAAATTCCACGATTTCTTCGATGGTATTCTTGGTTCAGAATTCCTCGCGAGTAACAAAGCGAAAATTGATTACGAAAATCAAACTCTATCTATCAATAACATTTTATTTCCCTTCGAGAAATATTTTCCTTCTAAGAAATTATTCTCCCATACCATTGAAATCCATACGTTAGAGAACGGAGATTGGTTGGTACCGACTTATCAAAAGTTACAAGGATCAATTGTAATCGAGCCTGGGCTATATAATTCCAAGCATGGGAAATCTACAATTAAAGTAATAACCAATAAAAATACACCACCACTTCTGAAGGCCCAGCTAAAACCACAAGTCAATAACTTCAAGACAATCACCCCTATTCCCATTGAAAAACAGTATTCAATTGATAAACATAATTTATCAAATATCATCCGCACAGACCACCTGTCTCAAACTGAGAAGGATTGTCTCTTCGATATTATTCTAAATAATCAAAACGCATTCTTGAAACAAGATGAAAGAAATACTGCTACTCCCACAACAAAACATAAAACTACGACAATAGACAACGAATCCGCCTACAGTACATCCCACAAAAACCTACACACCTCCAAAAAGGATGTAGAAGAACAAATTAGGGAAATCCTAGAGAATGGAATAATCAAACAATCTATCAATCAGAAATCATTACCCATTTGGGTAGTGCCCAAAAATCCAGATGCGTCAGGTATACGTAAAATCCAAGCCGTTATGGACTATAGAAAACTTAATGACAATATCATCAATGATAAACTACCTTTCCCCCAAATTGAAGAAGCTCTAGACAATGTTGGAAAATCCATCTATTTTACAACAATTGACCTCAAATCCGTATCTCAACAAAACGAAACGAACCTAGAAAATCAAGAGAGAATTGCTTTTCCTACGAGCTTACTGAATTTTGAGTATACCAAAATTAATTCCGAACTTAACAACACTCCATCCCAACGGACGTTGAACAGTATACTGAACGATTACATCGGTAGTATTTGCTTCATTTACTTAGATGACATTATGATCATCGGCAAAGATTTGAATACGCATCTAACCAATATCTCGAAAATTTTAAAAAGACTCGCTTCATGTCACCTCAATATACAACTTGACAAATGCGATTTTATACGCAGAGAAACTCATTTTTTAGGTCACAAAAAGGAATCAAACCAGACCCCGTAAAAATAAAAAAAAATCATTGATTGGAAGTTAAAAGAAACCCCTAAGCAGATAAAACAGTTTTTAGGGCTGTTAGGATATTACAGACGATTCATAAAAAATTATTCCGAATACACAAAGTCTATTACGAAATTCTTAAAGAAAGATAAAAAAGTCGACGTAAACGACGAAAGCTACATAGCAGCTTTCCAAAAGTTGAAACAAATTATAACGTCAGATCAAATTCGCGCTTATCCTAACTTCGAGCTCCCATTCATTTTAAAGACAGATGTCAGCAATTATTCCATAGGTGCTATCCTGTCGCAGATCCAAGCCCAAACAGAAAAACCTATAGCCTTCGTTAGTAGATACCTGACGAAACGTGAAACAAATTATAGTACCATACAAAAGGAGGCCCTATCCATAATATGGGGAATGAGCAAATTCAAACCTCTCCTGTACGACAACAATTTTATACTACTTACAAATTACAAACCCGTCCACAATATCAAAAATTGCAAGAAAAACTCTAAAATTTTAAATTGGAGAAATAAGCTCAAAAATTATAATTAATTATAATTATAATTACAAAGTACAAGCAAGGAGGTACCAACGCTTACAGAACTTGAAAATCATACAAAAACAATCCATTATAACACAAATTCTTCCATTACAGAGCTTCAATAGTATATAGCAGAAGAGAAAGATTCCACCAACCCAGCAAGAGAATGACAACGACTCCGCCTATTCGACAAATACGGATGATTCATCCATCCCATTTCACGGAATACCCAATTAATTATTATTGATTTATTTCAGGAAATTTAGCACCAAAGGAGCTACAATCGAAACGCCTTTCCCGAATTTCAAACGACCTGTTTTTTCTTGCAGAAACAATCACAACTACATAAAAATAACCGAAATATCGAGTCAATATCACAGTAACAGGCATAGAATAATATACTTCAGTACATGTACAACTCAGTTCCCTCCGAACAAAATATTATTCAGTAATAGTAATGTTTTTTATCGGAATAAAAATAAACAAATATGGAAATAGTAAGAAGAATTAAATAGAACTAATGATAAGGAGACATGACAGAAAATCAAAGGTTTGAACAATAATCAATGTAACTAATACACTCATTATGTACACAAAAATGTCAATCACTAAGCTGCAACATTTAGAGATAAGAAATTTTTCTAGCATAATAATTACAACGAAAAAAAGAACTACAAAAAATTTCAATAAGCTAGAATAAGAATATATGATTTTTTTTCTCTTTAGAATTAATTTTTACTATAATTTTATTAAAATACAAAGGAAACCACAAGCAGAATCAAATCAAATTCATACATTCGATGTCATTAGAAAATATTAGAAATTAGAAAATATCGTTTCCAAAACCACATCGATGAATAGTGAGTGTCCAGTTCCGAAACATGTTTCCCAAGAATGATGATTTACTCAACAATCCACACCAGGCGCTGAAAAAAAAGGTTCACCAAAGTACGTGCAAGGACATTACAAAAAAAAGAAAAACACACAATCTCTTGAAGAAGATCTCAATGAAAAGACATTATCAGAGCTCAACGTGACAAAAATGATTTACTCGAAATAACTGAACAATAACTACTCTTCCTGGCACATTTGATGAGAAGAGAACCATTTTGAGATATATATATATATATATATATATATATATATATATATATATATATATATATATATATATATATATATATATATATATATATATATATATATATATATATATATATATATATATATATATATATATATATATAAATTATATGTTTAGAGACGGGAACGATCTTTTTAAAAAAGAGAACAACTACACTTTTCGGAGGTTTAAACTAGACTGACTTTATTTCTAAACTGTCCCTACAAGCTAAGCTAGATTCTGTTTTACATTTCCTATGCTACGAAACTACCCACACGTGTTCTTCTCTTCTTTCACTCGTGTGTTGAGTGAGATGATCCTTATGCTGGCGCGCATGACGCATGTTGAGTGTCCGGGGGTTCTATCGCTTCGTTGCTTATGTTGCTGTTCGGTTTATTGCTTCGGTTGATTTACGATCCTGCGCATATGGTTCCTTGCGCTTATCAATGAGTTCCTTGTTCGTGACGAGGCAGCGTTTGCTGTAGTTTATGTTCTGGTCGTAAACGGATTGCACTTATGGTGAATGGTTTTCAATTCATGGAATCGGCTCTATGGGAAGCTTATGGCGTTGATACTGCGTTGGCTGTTCTGATGGAGTTCGTGTGGTCTGTTGTGAGATCGGATGTATTACAGGGGCTAGGGTGGTACGTTGTTAACTTATATATATATATATATATATATATATATATATATATATATATATATATATATATATATATATATATATATATATATATATATATATATATATATATATATATATATATATATATATATATATATATATATATATATATATATATATATATATATATATATAAATATAATTATAGAATCACATTATAAGGAAATAAATTTAGCATTTATTATTCTTATAATCCTTACTAAAAAGGTACTTAAACACTAGTATCTAAATCATGACTGAGGTATCGTTCCTGCTTTCTGATGCTGCCCAGTTGTTCCTTTACCTAGACTACGTTCTACCTGGTTCTGATGGTACGTTGGTAGTGGTGACATAAGCAATGCTGGTGGCTTAGTGATGACGTGGCTTGGTGATAGCGCGGCCTGTTGATAGCGTGATAAGATAGTGATGTCGATACTTGTTGGCTGAGCGTTATCATACGGGTCTGGTGCGTAACTATATATTACCTTCGAAACGTAGTACAAGAATTTCTCGAGTTTTGTTCTTAGTTAGACAAAAACCTATTTTAATACAAATTGGCAGAAGCGTACTTTTGACCCATAGTGGGGGCAAAGGTGCGCACCGTACGGGGAAAAAGTGCGCACTTATTGGATTGTACTCCTGAGGTAACTTGTAACAAAAATAAATGCTTTATCATTACCAACGGAAGAAGCCAGAGTGTGTAGGTACCATCCAGTGGGGAGGAGTTGGGTGCTATAAGATGTTTTATGGGTGGAGGTGAGTGGGTGTTATGGTCGAACATACCACGAGGAAATTTTTGGAAGAGAAGAGAATGACAATATAAGCTATTCGGAAATGTCCAACATTTGAAACAGAATTCGTTTTTATTAACAAACTAGCTGACCCGGCGAACTTCGTCCCACCCACAACTGATATATTGATATAAATCATTTCGAACACTCAAGTTCCAACAGAAATTATTTTTATGTACATAATGTATACCCGCGGTATATAACTTCTTTTTTGACATATGCACCTGATGCATACTAAGACGCATCAATCCTAATATTGACTGTTTAAATCCGTTGCTCCGTTCTTGAGTTAAATCGTGTGAAAACGGAAACCAAACCATTTTTATTAATATAGATCAAATTTATAAATACATAGTTACCTTCACTTGATTTTTTTGAAGCTCATTGTTAAAAAAACAATATTTATTTACAACTCATTGTGAAGACATAAACATAAACGAAACATAACCGTTATTGAATTGATCGCATAGCGAAAATAAAAACATTTTTCATTTGAAACTCATTTTGAATTATTTTTAAGCAATTGTTTATTTTTCTTCCTCATCTTGAATTTTGGTTCTGAGGATTCCGACACTTTGTCTTGGAACGCTGTTGCTTCGTTGCACTGTTGTGGGGTTTGAAGATTCAGACGATGGTTCCTCATGAAGCTAGAATCCAAATCTCTTCCTGCCAGTTTTGCAACTTAGTTGAATTCGTGCTGGAGGCTGTTGGCTTCCGCAAAATCAAACTCCAGACGACATAAATCTTTGAGAGTCATACCATAGAAGGCTTTGTCCAGTGGTCCGCCAGATCCTCAGACTGCTCACTCGTAAATACTTGTCTGAACCGCCCTAGGTGCTCGCCCTACCAGCAGAAGTAGAAATGTCAAAAAAAGAAGATTCGACTCATTAATCACTTACTGATATGAGCCTCTTCCTCAGAACTGATTCAGAAATATCGAGGTCTACCGCAATCCGACATCTCGAGACTCCATCCCGAAGCCTCTGTCGGGCCATTTGAGCATTTCTGGATTGCATTTTTTCAAATTAGTTTTCTTCTTGTGGATCCCTTTAAAAATTTGATTGAAAACATTTTATGACTTTTGCCCCACAAGCAATTTTCGAACTAATCGAATTTTTAAAAAAGCTCTTGAACTTTTTCACAAAAACGAATACACACCATCATCTACTATAAAATAAATGTTTCCTTGGCACTGTAGTTTCGAACTTTCCAGTAATTTTAGTTAAGTTAATCGGCATCTCCAAAACTAAAAAAATAGATCAAAACATCGCAAAACTCTTTTTACCTCATAACTTTTTGATACTTTCATGAAATGTATCTTGTCTATATATTTGAGCTGCTGATGTAATAATGTATCAAATGAATACACTGTTGTCGAAATTTTATGCTTGTTTGCTTCAAAAAAGGACAATGCGCATATTTGCCCCGTGCGTACCTTTGCCCCGCACTACTCTAATGTTTTTTTTTTGTATTCACAGCGAGTAATATTTGTCATCCAGCAAACACTTACTCTCATACAGCATAATAGAATGGCCTGAAAAAAACATTGGTAATCCCAGCAGCAGACCATAAACGTGCTGACGATGATTGTCGAAACAATCGATTGGGTATGGCGGTGTCATATCAGACAAATTTCCGTTTCGAATGATCATGTTCGAGACGAAACTTGAGTATCGCGGACACTCGCATAAAGGCGCGATTCCGCCGATAAATTTGTGATTTACTGAAAAGTATTATTTAAAAGTATTCATTAGGTATTAGCTGACCCGGCAAACTTCGTCCCGTTCAAAATTTATTTTTCGTTATCACATGCACGTTTTCTTACTAAGCGCTGTTCATGGGTCCAATCACAGAATTATTCATTAATTGATCTTCTAATCTACCATTTAAAACTACCTTTTACTATAAAATTCCTAGTACTTCTACCAAAACTCGATATTATAATATCAGATCATTTTCAGACACAATTCTCGTTCAAGATTTTTCAACCACATGCGAATAACATGTTTTGCCGTGGTGTGTAGTGTCCAACCACCATAGAATCATTGGCTGCACCCTTAAACCTCCATATGCTTAATTTGGTTTCATTTGCTTGATTAATTTACGAGTAATGCAGAAATTTGTGCTTCATTTGTATGGCAGCCCCTCCTTAGAGAGGGGGGGTGGAGTGTCTTACTACCGTAAAACATTTATTGCCCCCCATAACCTCCACATGCCAAATTTGATTTTATTTGCTTGATTAATTCTCAAGTAATGTAGAAATTTGTGTTTCATTTGTATGGCAGCCCCCCCTTAGAGCAGGGGGAGGGGTATCTAACCACCATAGAATCATTTTTTGCACCCTTAAATATCCACACAACAAATTTCGTTTCATTTGCTTGATTAATTTTCGAGAAATTTAGAAAATTGTGTTTCATTTGTATGGCAGCCCCTCCTTAGAGAGGGGGGAGAGGTATCTAACCACCACAGACACATTTATTGTACCCTAAAGTTTCCATACGCCTAATTTGGTTTAATTTGCTTGATTAACTTTCGAGTGATGCAAAAATTTGTGTTCCATTTGTATGGCAGTCCCCTCTCAGAGAGGGGGGAGGGGTATCTAACCACCATAGAATCATTTATTGCACTGAAACCTTTCTACATTTTTATATTTATTAAGTATTTTGATTTTCGAGCCAGTTACGGAAGAAAACATACAGATCGATGACCGAGTGAAACGCGAAAGAGATCTGTTGATTTCTGCGTTTATAGGTTTTTTTGACGTAGAACTACGTCTTTCAGGAAAGGTGCCAAATCAGAACGTTAATAACGTTAATTAATAATAACGTTAATAACTATTTTCACATCATCAAAGCAACATCGTTGAGGAGAGAGTCAAGTGGGAGTGGATTGTCATTACCAAGAATGAATATGGGGCACAGTTTCTTTCCACAAGGGCCCTTCTCAGGGCTAGAAAAGTGCTGATAGCTTTCGTCGATTCTGATTTGCATGCATTAGTCGAATCTACTGAAGTAATAAAACATTAAATAGCTACAAAGTTATTCCAAAAATTTCGATGGATTCTAAAAAGTAGAAAAAAAGTTCTACGTCGAAAACTGCGGTCGTGTCCTAGACACAGCCCATTACAATTTTGACGTAGGATTACGTCTTTCGGGAACATATTGGGGTACAATTTGAAAATAGAAAATCGAGCACATCGCGAAAATTGTCCAATTGTCCAAACGCTTATTGCTCAGTCATTTCATGATGGATTGATGAAATTTTTGCGTCAATCGATTTCGGCACTCCATAACAATTTTTTTATATTGAGGAAAATAATATATGTCATGAAATTAACTATCGAACAATTGAAAAATCTCAAATCTATCCTAACGGAAATACCCACTTCTGATTGGTCGAAATTGACGACACATGTGACGGGTCACTAACAAAGACATCAAAACCAAGCTACCTAAGAGAATTCGACATCGCAAATACATGAAAGTAGGGGGAGCTTCTGTTCCTACAGAAATATATTCCCCAACAGAGACATCTAAACCAAGCTGCCTTGGGGAATTGGGCATTGCAAATACATGAAAGTAGGGGGAACTTTTGTACCTATCGAAATGTATTCCCGAACAGAGACATCAAAATCAAGCTGTTTAATCTTCATATTCAGATAAACAAAACAGTATTAACTCGTAGTCCTAATAGCACAAAAAAGCCATAAACCAATCTCGAGCCGATATATAAAGCCCATAGAGTTCAATCCCTAAAACAAAAAAGGGTCATAAAATACGCGAACAAATGTCCGAGTAGCTAAACAACGAAATTTAAATAGCCGCATGAGCAGAAATCGCTTTGTAACAGCATCCAATAGCTCATGGTCCAATTGTACGAACCCTTTTCCCATTATCCTCTAAGTTAATTGTGCCAATAGCCACCGGTCAGTTGATATAAAACCGATTGTGAAATGTATAGAAGAACACTCGAAAATATACTGTCGAACTAAACGCATCTCTCGTTATCATTTTATCTCGCAAAATACATATCTGTTGTCTCGTATTCAAACCGCTTCTCTGCGAACAGTGTCGCAAATAATTTTCATTTGTCGTGTCGAAACACAAGCTTTCTGAGGGAAATCGACATTGCAAATATGTGAAATTCGGGGGCGTTTCAATATTACAAGGAAGATGAGTGAACGATTAATTCTAGCAAATAAAATTTAAATTTGGAACTTTAATGTTGGTTGCTTCGTGAAATTTCATATCAATGACCGATCGTGTATTGTGAAAAATTTAGCACAAGTGTAAGTGTAAAATTGTATATGGCAGCAGTTGTGTTAAAAATGGCTTGATAATTGAAACGATTTATTCCAATTTTCATAAATAAAAACCAAGGTGTGTTTCCGCTCGAGAACGGGTCGTTTGGTTTAAGCTGTCTGTTTTGTTGTGTTCATTTCCACCCAAGAAAGATTATACGGCGAGAAAAATTGAAAGAGTGAAGAAATATTAGAAAAAGTGATTTCCCATATGATAGCATAAGGTGTTGGTAGTCCAATTAAAATTCGCATTGGGGCGAATAAACACTCAAAAAGTAAAAATTATAAACTATTTCCATTTCAAATTTGTTTTCTCTATATTAAAGTAACATGTTTTTTACTGATGAGAAAAATTGATAGCCTAACGGAATCCTACGTCAACTATGCGGTCGTGTCTCGGACACAATCCTCCTGCGGCTTTTTTGTAAAGCTTTTACGATAGTTATTATTTGTAGGTTGGATGATAGTGCGTCTACAAATGATTGTTTTTTTTCCCATTTTTTTTCTTCAATATATTTTTCAAACAACAATGCCTAACAATGTGTCAATCAATAGAACAAGTATATCACTACATTAAATTTTGCATGAGTTTATAACTATTTGGATGAGTACCGTTAAGAATCATATTTCGGACACTTTGTTCTAATATTGGGTTGGGTAAAAAGAAATGTCGTATATCGTCAATATACGGCAACACTTAAACATATCTTGTGTTGTACTTATCGCATCGGGTCATACTATACGGCTATTTAAAGACGACAATTGGTTTGTTGGTTTGATCGATTTCGTTCTGGTGTAGTGGCTGTCGAAGATACACCCCGTAATGGTAGGCCAATCGTCGTGGAAACCGATAAAATCGTTGAAATCATCTAAGTAGACCGGCATGTGAGCACTCGCTCGATTGGCCAGGAACTGGGTATAGACCATAAAACCGTTTGGAACCATTTGCAGAAGATTGAATTCCAAAAAAAACTGGATGTATGAGTGCCACACGAGTTTTGCTGTGTGTTTGATGGGATTGGAAGGGAATCATCCACTATGAGCTGCTCAACTACGGCCAGACCCTCAACTCGGTTCTCTACTGTGAGCAGCTTGACCGTTTGCAGCAGGCGATTGACCAGAAGCGGCCAGAAATGATCAACAGGAATGGTGTTGTTTTCCACCAGGACTACGCTCGGCCTCACACATCTTTGATGACCCGCCAGAAGCTACGGGAGCTCGGATGGGATGTCCTATTGCACCCACCGTATAGTCTGGACCTGGTTCCAAGTGATTATTATCTCTTCCGGTCCTTGCAAAACGCTCTTGGTGATACTAAGTTGGCCTCAAAAGAGGCTTGGGAAAACTGGCTGTCTGAGTTTTTTGCAAATAAGGAGGAGGTGTTTTAAAAGGGGGGGGGGGGGGGGGGGGTGGATAATGAAGTTGCCTTCTAAATGGCAACAAGTTTGCGAACAAAACGGCGCATATTTGACTTAAATTGGATAATTTTAAGTATGTTAAATAAAGCGTCAAATTTCGATCAGAAATACGACATTTCTTCTTCCCCAACCCTATATCTTGAAATTCTTAATGCACTGATGATATAACTATAAAATTAATATCACAATTGCTTCTTTAGAGTAATCCCTTGGTTTCACTATCATTTCATATGAGAACTACATTTGAATTATAACATAATCGGCAAAAATCTCACAACACTACTCATTATCGTTTGTGTTTAACGTTTGCTTCGCGTGAACACGTAGAAATATTTAAATTTCTCCCGTGTTTCATCAGTTGTCATCATCGTAAACAGTTCACTGTGATTGCATGGTAAGTGTTTCGCAGTTGATTAGAAAATATAATCAAGTGTAATGTAATTTTCGTTCAAAAAATTACAAGATAAAGTGTCCGAAATTTGAATTCAATCTGTCCGAAATTTGATTTAGTGTCCGAAGTTTGATTCTTATTCGTTTCATTCAAAAGCATTTTATTCGATGGTTTTTTTTATGTTTTCAATCAAATAGGTACCAAAGTAGAAAGCTTAAAAGCATATTAAACAAATTTATCGAAAATATCAACCAAATAATACCTGTGCATAAAGCTTAGACCTGTTTTCTGCATCATATGCCTTAAGCGTCCGAAATATGATTCAGAACGGTATATAATATAAGCCCAAAATAAACTCCTTTTTTGAAGACGATGTAGAGTACACATTGTATGGGGATAATAATTGAAAGCGAGTGAGCCGAATTAATAATTTATCAAAATAAGTTGAACTAGATTGTTTTCTTCCAGGAGCAAATCTAAGTACAATTTTTCATTCAATGCTGCCATCGCTACGTTAGGCTTTCAAATTAGTGTAAGTGTCATGGATTTGCAAACATTTTCACCCGGCCTTTATGTGTTCAGTATGAATCTCCGGATATTAACTTCTCAATTCGTGCAGGCAAAATGAGCCCATATAATCCATTAATCCATTATGAACACACAAAGTCTTCAAACCCAGAAAGATGGCAAGGAAAAAGATATTCGACGAACAGAAACTTGGGATGCTTAACATTTTGTTTCCATACACTCTCATCCACACAAATCCAACAGCGCCGTATATTTCACTTATATTTCACTTTGCCTCGTTTGGACGAAATATGCTTATCTCACTCCCCCTCGCTGCGTGTTTGTCTCGGTAAATTTCCATCTCTGCCACCCTAAAGACATTTCAGCCTATCCGATTTGGGCGGAAACCGCATCTTCCGTCAGGCGATGGAAATGAGCTACTTAACGGAAAACGAGTATACAAAATCTGGTCGGAAAAGTTTCTTATCGAAAAGAGCAGCGTGGTTCACCTAATCCTAATTTTATTGTTTACTTGACGCTGTGTTTACGCAAACTTCTTCCTGAGCGGCTTAATGCGGAGTGGTGCGTTAGAGGAAGAAAAAATTGTTTACGAAACTTGAACATAAATCTTCGGAATCATATTTTGAATGGGTAGAATCTGTAAAAAGGATCGAAGATTTTTACTTATTGAGAATATTGACTATGAACTATAAGCATTCTCTCATTGTCGAAATTAGTGAGTCTTTTTAGGTTCTTAAGAACAAAGTACAAGTATTTTTTTTTTGCTCGCTGTCGACTCGAACTCAAAACTCAAAATTCAAGCTCAGAACTGTTTCTTAACTAAGAAATATGCTAAATAAACTTTGACATACATTAATGAAAGAACTGCAAAAACAAGTTCCCGCTGAGAGCTCATTGAAATCAAAGTGTCATTAGACACTTCGTTGATAGCATGAGTTTATGCATTCACTGCCGGTGATGATTGAGGCGACAGCGAGTAGCGCTATAGAATAAATGAATAATGTTTCGGACCAATGTTCTTTCGTATTTCTTCTGTTTGCATTCTTATCAGCAAACTGGAACAGTTTCAGCCTGGAGCATCAACGGAACTGAGACATATTTTAATTGAAACGGAATGAAATATTCAAACAGGGCTTATTTTAAGCGAAATTTGCCAATTAAACTTTACCAGCTAATGAAGTGCTTGAATTTTTGCCGAAGTGATTGGATAAGGTAGCAATTTTAATTAGAAAAAGGTAAACTTCTCTAATGTCAACAGCGTGAAAAGTCAGAAAGTCGTGGGCATACGATTCCTATTGGTCCCATTGCCAGAATTCCAGCGAGCCTTTTTATTTAATTTCCCAAGAAGGAGCCAAAAATTACCGCTGGCAAAATACGCTTTGAACAAAAATATAAAATAAACATCTAAGTGAAAATCGAAAAGCGAAACTAAGAAGTTTTGATATTTTGCAATTTCCTCTTTTCCATTTCCCTCATAAAAATAATAAAATACTGTTTTTACCCTCAGCAGCCGGCAGTCGCCAAATGTCCTGTTGCAAGATTTTCCCCTCTACTTCCGGATAATCCCGTTCAGTTTTCCTATGTTTCCCCAACATTTCGGACGCAATCCCCCCTTGAAGTCGGGCTCCCACTCCGACAGAGGTGAAGTCGATGTTTGTTATGCTTCCCTGCTAATAATTACCCTTATAATAGGCGTGGAGTGAAGCTGCCGCCTCAAGAAGGGCCTGTACAACGTGTAAACAGTGTAGGGGAAAAGGGGATGTGATGAATTTCCTATTGCGTTAAATTTTCTTAAAGCGATTTCCGTGGGGTGGCGCAACAAATAATGAACACGGAAATTGAAAAGGTTTCAGTTTTTCGTTGACGTAGCGCGTTGTAGAATGCTCGGTAATACATGCTAAATGCCACTCGACATGCTCCATATTTTAATCTAAATTGTGGAGGCGGTAAAGGGAAATATTCGTTTCATTATTCACATTATAGCTGTTTTGACGAATGAATTACAATGATGTTCCGGTTTCTTTAAATTTAGCTTAGCGTTAAAAGCAGAACAGAAAAATAAATTGCCGCTTAATCAATTCGTGGAAAACAGATTGAAATCATTATATAGAATCACGAATTCTATAACCATTATACCAAAAGTGGTACATTGAGGATTACTAGAGGGATCATGTTTGAGTAACTTTTTTTGTGTACAGAGTCTGTGTCTCGTTTCTGAATTATTTTGTGAATCAAGCTTATGCTTCTTCCATCGGTTTGCTCAAAAAAATCCAAGTTAACCATTTAAGTAGAAATTTGCATCTAGAGCTTGACAGTTATTCTCTAGAGAAAAACTGTCTTCGACAAGGTTGTTACATATGATAGAGCACTTATTTTTATGTTGTCAAAAATAGAGTGACCAAAATTTTCGATGAAGTAAAAAATCTAACTTTCTTAACATTATAGATAGAGGCAAAAATTAATGAACAATGTTGTATCCCGTTTATTTTAAGCAACTTTGTAGAACAACATTTTTTCTATCAATTAAAACAACCGATATAACGCATTTTTCTAAGTTGCTTCAGAGTGACAAAAAGCGGTTTATTTGCTCTAACTTTCATTAGGTGTACTAGTAAGTTTCTTCGGTTTTGCAACAGATGGCGTTACTTGATTATTATTTCAGTGGATCAAATTTCCATACATTCATTGGAAAGCTACTGTCATTGGGCGTCTTTTTCAGTATATGTCAAAAAGTTGAAGCGTAAACAACATGGTTTTTTGCCACTTCGAAAATGCCGAATTTCGTACCAACGAGAGTGTTTTTGCAGAGAGTGTTACTTCATTACTTCAGTATGAAGAAAACAGCTTCGGAAAGTCATCGCATTCTGGTGGAAGTTAATCGTGACCATGCTCTAACTTTACAAACGTGTCAGACGTGGTTTGCACGGTTTAAAAGTGGTATTGGCATGGAAGACGAAAAACGTTCCGGACCGCAAAAAAAGTTTGAAGATGAAGAATTGGAGGCTTTACTCGATCAAGATCCGTCACAAACACAACAAGAACTTGCAGATGCACTTGGAGTAGCCCAACCAAAAGCAAAAAGATAGGACATTGGAGGCCGTATGAATTGAAGCCACGAGACGTCGAACGTCGTTTTTTCACGTGCGAACAACTGTTTCAACGGCATAAAAGGAAGGGTTTTATGCATCGAATCGATACTGGCGATGAAAAATGGGTCCATTACGACAATCCTAAACGTCGGGCAACGTATGGATACCCTGGCCATGCATCAACATCGACGGTCGCGCGGAATATTCACGGCCAGAAAGTTATGCTGTCAATTTGGTGGAACCAACTGGGTGTGGTGTACTATTAGCTGCTAAAACCCAATGGAACCATTACGCGGGACCTCTACCGACGACAATTGATGCGTTTGAGCCTTGCACTGAAGGAAAAACGGCCACAATACGAGCAAAGGCACGATAAAGTTATTTTGCAGCACGACAATGCTCGGTAGCATGTCGCGAAACCGGTCAAAACATACTCGGGTACGCTGAAATGGTAGGTCCTATCCCACCCGCCGTATTCTCCGGACATTGCTCCGTCCGATTACTACCTTTTTCGATCGATGCAACATGGCCTGGTTGACCAGCACTTCTCCAATTTTGATGAAGTCAAAAATTGGATCGATTCGTGGTCAGCCGACAAACCGGCCAATTATTTCCGCAAAGGGATCCGTGAATTGCCAGAAAGATGTGAAAAAGTTGTGACTAATGATGGCAATACTTTGAATATTAAATTTGTAACCCTTTTCGCAGAATAAAGCATTAATTTTTGAAAAAAAACCAAGAAACTTACCGGTACCCTATTACCGGTATTCAAAATTCTACATCAAAACTGTCTTCGGACGACTTTTAGAACATTCAACGATGCAGAACTTGTCTGTATTTTAATTATGCTTAATGTTATTAATGTTTTCTCCCATAAATATGCCCTTTTCATTTGTTTGTCATTCTTTCTGGGACAGACATTAAAAAAAAATGTATATTTACAGTTTTTGAAAAGGCATATTTGACTCTATACTATATGAATTTTTCGAAATTATATTATTTTTTGTGTTTGAGGTAACTACATTTGAAATCATGAGTTTTTGTGTAATAAACATCGATTACTTTGAGTAGGATTAAGATATTGACAAGACGAAACTTTATGAAAAAGTCACAGAAGGGTTGTGTCCGAGACACGACCGCATAGTTGACGTAGGATTTCGCTAGGCCATCTGTTGATTTTGGATATGATTGAACAATTACATTGTTAAACTCTTTGATGATGATTTGGTGGCCTTCTGAAAAGAGCCGTTTTGTTTGGTTGTTAGGTATTGTTTGTTCAGTCCACCAGTGTTTACCGTGTGATGATGACAGAAGGATGGTATACAGTCTTTGGATGGTGCGTATCAGATAAAATATACTGAAGTAGAACGAGATATGATGAAAACCACCCTCTGTGATCCTAGACAAGAGGCCTCCTGTGATATGTATGAATGGAATAAAGTAAACAAAACTCACCAATGTAATACAAGATAATTACCAATATCGAACACAATTATCATGTTTTCTCATCAGTAAAAACATGTTACTCTAATATAGAGAAAACATATTGAAATGAAAAAAAATAATTTTCTTTGAAATGGAAAAAAATAATTTTCTAAAAGTAGTCAAAATGACTTGCTTGGGGAATCTAATGTTAATTGGACCTAATTATTTCTCATCTAGATTTTTGAGAAGTTGTTATCGATGTTATAGATGAGTTGGCGCGAAAATTCTCATCCATGGTATTATTTTTGAGCAGATCATTCCATCTTTTTAACATGGTTCGCTGGAGCAATAAATTATATCTATAAAATGAGAACTTGTGAGCGACTAACATCTGAGGGATTTCTTCTAGAGAGCCTTTTTCATAAACCTACTCGTTGTCGAAAACATTCTCCCCCCACACTGATTTAGAATTTTCAAATTAAGCCAACAATAAACTTGTCGTCTATATTCACATAATAAAATCGCATAATCAAACAAAAACGATAGTTGAATTCGAAAGAAGACCACAACGCATCGGAAGATTTATGAGCCAAACTTAATCCAACGCAATGGATTGAACGAGAGAAAGCAAAGCTAGGAGAAGTTTGATAATTTTTCATCTGATAAAACTTCGACCCCTATCACTCAATCTTCCCTAATAGAATTAGTTTCCATTTCCAGCTCAGTGCCCAGCGAAATAGTTATTGCCTCGTGGTGGGGATATAATTCATTTCTGCAGGGATCAGCGGGATACAAATAAAACTTGCCAGCGGGAAAAAATAGAGTTTTTATGGTATTTCGTTATTAGTGCAACTTTTTTGAATATCTCGGCAGTAATTCAGTGCGGATGAAGCGATTGAGATGGTGTGGCGCCAAAAAGACAGTAAAATGAATTTAGATGTAAGTTTTTGCACGAAATAAAAACATGCTTCATCCAGCTTCACATTATCAGACGAAGGAATCACTTCATTAAGAAAGCAGGAGAACATAACACTTTTGATGCTATGAACCCGATTGAATTCGATGCCTTTTCCTCTTTCGAATAAAATTAATTCATGGTTTTGTCGGATAGTATATCTCATCATTCTGATTCCTAACAGACACAGCAATCGGATAACTCAACTGATTGTGTTCAAAACAAACACTTTTCAAGCTAATGGTCTATCTTGAAGGCGAATATCACTATCCGAGCCTTTCCAGCGAACGGTCGTAACGTCTGACGACCTTGTCTGCTGTTTTGCGTCTAAAAGATAGAAATAAAGAGATGAATGCAAATTAGCGTTTTCATCAGAATCCATTTCATAGCGATGTCTGTTGTGCCGAAGCGACTCGTTTCGCACGAGGGTCGTTAATGAAAAATCCATATTCAAACTGATGAACGTCAACTATGAGGAACAAACATGATAACAGCGTGCATTATATTCATTGCTCGGAATTTTGTATGTCGAACAAAAATGAGTTAACGGTAGTTGTTTTTACTTCCGGCACTTCGGCGCAAATCGATTTTTTTCCGAAAGGCTATTATTACGCTGTGTATTGATCATTTTCCCACCCAGACCGGTGGGTCTCATTAAAACGAAACATTGTTAAAATTCCTGACATTTAAGTGGAAATGATTGTGTGGAACGTGTCCGCAAAGCCACATTCACCGCACATGTCAGCGCTTGACGTTATCAAAGCAGATGAGCGACACGAGAAAATTAAGCTTTTACGCCGAACAACTCAAACCATAACATGATGTTATGGCTAACATGATACCGATGTTTGCGAAACACCACCCACAATGATGTGGAATCTGCTCATCTAGGTGGGGAGTGCGGTGGGAGACAGAAATTTGCCAATGCTGATAGGAATTGTAATAAGCCGCGTTGCGTTCCCTTGACGGGTGTGAATTCCAGCGAGGTGTTGATCAGATAATTATGACACGGAACACGAATCACGGATGCGGCATTAGCATTGATCCACGGGGAGTTGCCTCGTCCAAAGATGTTTATATTTTTAATCAGGGATCAAAGTGATACAGCTCGTCGGGGTATCAAAAGCTGTTAAGAAAATTAATTTAGACACCATCACACAATGGTCCAGGGAACGAATTTTAGTGGAAATTTCCATCTCGACAGTTCGGAGCTTGTCAGATGTTCTCTAGGCCTTCGATAAAGTTATTTGAGGCAGCTTTGTAGCCTTTGTAACTTTTGCGACTTTAACTTTGCAACTTTGCCGTTTTTTCTTTCAATAAACGTAGTAGTTTTTTGCTCTAACTTCTATATTTCAAATTCTACAACAAAAAATTTAAAAAAATCAAAAACAAATCTGATATCACTGAAAATGTTAGATTTTTGTTCCTGTTATCATCGACGCTAAGACACAACGAAATGTTTCTTCTTCCCAATTAAACGAAAAAAGTGTTTCAGATCCGGAATTTATTCGCAATCTGTAAGCTTTAAGTGTTTTGTATCAGAATGAGACTTATTTAAAGTGATTAAAATGAATTAACTTTCAGAAAAAGATAATTTATAACGTGCAGAATAAGGCTCATAATATTTTGGTTCGTGTTCCTTGCTCTACGCAGGATGAAACAATCCATTTACAGTGATAGGCATAAAAAACCCATCTTGCATATTTAACCCAAGGTATACGGGATGCGTCATTTTGACGCATTTCGAATTTAATAACGAAAATTACAAAAAAATGGTTTTTCTTGCGATGACTTTTATTCACTGATCGAAGTAAATACATATTGAAGACTGTTTTCTTCAAAAGTATTGAATTGTCGAAATTCTCTATGTGGTATACCTATCTCTACGGATATGTGTCAATTTGACGCAATCGTAGTGTAGACAAATTTTTGTGTAAACATACAAATACCTATAATATATGAATAATTTATAGGACTTTAATGACACTTCGATCTGCTATCTCCGTTATCCGATATCTCAAATGAACCACGACGAAAACATGTTTTCGTCTTTTTCTTATAGTATATAATGAAATTACTTACTAAATGTTATTATACAGCCTTTCCATGCCAAACCTATATAGCGATTCTCAGAATTTCGTGGAAAGTAGTCGTTATGTTTGTTATTACAAAATATTAGACCCATATTTTTTTTTCGTTAGGTTAACCATTTCGAAAATCATTTGTTCCCAATCTTTCCAAGAATGATTTTTTTCAAAAACTTACTTTTGAACTACTGGATTCAGATGATCGATAAACCAAATTGAAGCCAATTAGCTGGTCATTCTTGAAAAAATACAAAAAAAAATGAATTTATTTTTCGCAATTACTTTTGACGTAGAACTACGTCTTTCAGGAAGGGTGCCAAATCAGGAAACAGGTCACGTTTTGATGAAATAAAGTTAACGTTAATAACTATTTTCACTGTGAACGAATTCTCATGATTTGCATACCAATCGAATCGGAAATTCTCTAAGATTTGTTTGATATGTTATACATCACAATTCGCTGATCTCTAAATGGTTTAAATTCATGAAAACTGGTAACTTCCTTTTTTCCATACATTTGTTCTGCCGATTGGTGTGCTAACACTACCCGTATTTCGAATGCTTAAAACTCGAACATTTCTTAACAGATCGGAAAGATGTTTGCATCAATTGATAGGAAATATTTCTACGCGTCTATCAAAATTAATAAAATATAATTTTTCATGAGATGAACAATTGAATAACTGTAAAATGTCAAGCGTTATCTAAACACCCTAACTGCCAAGTTTTGATTGACCCGATTTACGGTTTTCCCAACACAGACTTCAAAATCAATTTACCTGTGGAAATCCGCTTTGCAAATATACATGCAAGTCGGGGGTATTTTTGTTCCCACCGAGCTGTGTTTCCTTAACACGGACTTCAAAATCAATGTACCTAGGGGAATCCACTTTGCAAATACATGCAAGTTGGGGGTATTTTTTGGTGTTGAGTATTTTAGTACTCGTTTGTCGTTGTGCAGACCGGAATATGTTTCCCTAAAACGTACTTTCAAACTGAGAAGCCTGGGAAAATCATCATTTCAGATATTAGAGGTGAATGAACTTTCGCGGTTCGAGAACTACGTAAACATGAGATGTGCAATAATTTCGGAGGGAAATGTAAAATACAATGATCATTTCACCATTTTTCCGTTCACATATTTTAGTAGTCCTAGGCATCATATCAAGCGTAAAAGGACGTTCATCAAATTTATTTGTAACAAAGAACATAATCTATTACAAAAATTTCGATGCATTCTGAAATAATATTCGAAGTGGTAACCAAGTGGATTGCATATTATAATTGCGTAGTTCTACGTCGAAAATATGCGGTCGTGTCCTAGATACAACCCCTTACATTTTTTTGGTTTTTTTTTATAGTTTACATGGTCTCGGGACTGTATTTTTTAAATATTTTTTTCTGAGAAAGATTCTTGAGATTTTTCCACATAACATTTCCGAAAATCAAAGATGTGTTCTTTTTCGGTTTTGAGTTACAATTTTTCAAAGTTGACTAGAATCCCCTTTTTTCGCAAGTATAGTATTTTTTCAAAGAAGAATAGCTCATTGACTTTAATTCAATATATAGATTATCTGAATAGGTTTAGTAGTTCAAACGTTATGATTTTTTGAAAAAAAGAGAAAATGAAATGATTAACTTTGAAATATCGTAACTCAAAACCGAAAAAGAACATTTTGGAACATTTTTGATTTTCGGATATGTTATAATATTTTTCCTAATATTTTGCGATAAGAAACAAAACTATCACTTTTCACGAAATTCTGAGAAACACCATATCGGTTTTATATGGAATGGCTGTATATGTGTGTGGCGTCAAAATGACGCGGTTCGTAGAGATGCGAGGAACGTTCGTAAACCTACTTTCCTCAAATTTCTGGACTATTTCATCAAAAAACAGAATTGTTTGGTAACTATTACTCTTTCAAGTAATTAACATGTTTTGCCATTTCTGTTAGAGTTACTTTCTTGTTGTGTAAATAAAAGCCCACCCTTAAAAAAAATAATACTAAAATCATTCAAAACGTTTGAGTAACCCCTCGTTTCTTCATGTTAAGAATGTAAGATCTGTGCGGTATTGTTAGAAATCGATATTGAAGCAATTCAAACAAAGTGTTGTTCACAGTGTATTAAAAACAGCATTAGATAACGATTTTTTCATTTTTGTTTGAATATAAAAAACCATTTTATTGTAAAAATTACAATTTTATGAGTCTATTTTATAAAAATAAAATTGTTCATTTAATTTCCATCATATTCAGCCGGATTCAATTCATAAAACATAAACCAAACATTTCATTTCAATGGCACGTAAAATAAAAATTGGAAACAAGTATAAAAGCCCGAGTTCCGGAAATAACAAAATAACGCAATAAAAGCAAAAAAAATTAAAAGCATCAATATTTACTGTGGCCTGCTGTACAAGACGTTTGGGCCTACTATCGATCAAATTATTGAGGTTATGAGAGTCGATATCCTTCCACGTCTTCTGGAGAGCCGTGAAAAAAGTGTCCTTATTATTGACACCATCTTTCGCTCTTTTGTTGTCGAAAATGGCCACAGGTTCTCAATCGGGTTGAAATCAGGAAAATTATTTTGCGTAAACGGAAATAGGCCTGAGTCTTCTTAGCAGTTTGCCTCGGGTTGTTGTCCTGTTGGAAAACGAAGCTGTTTCGTAGGCCAGTTTTTCGAAGCGATTTCTTCAGCTTGTCCTTAAGGATGTCAATGTAGACATCTGCTGTCATGATTCCGTAAATTCGCAACAGATTTCCAACACTAGCCCAGGAAAAGCATACCCACACCATTACATTGCATCCTCCACAAGCACACTGCTTCTTGTTGAAAAGCTCAAATTTCGATTCGTCAGTCCAAAGTACCTTTTTTTCAAAAATCTTAGGGTTTGTAAACACTTTTTCGGGCTAATTCCAACCGTTTCAGTTTTTTTTTTCTAGCTGTTAAACGCACTTTTTTTTTTGTGAATCTGATCTTGAGTCCAAGCTCAGCTAGTCTGCAGCATACGGTTCTAGCCGATACTGCCCACGAGAGGTTTTCCTGAATGAATTCGGCTGATATTTTTGAAGATTTCTTCGCTTCCCGGATAATTCGTTGATCCGTCCGGCTATAGGTCTTCCGACGGCGGCCTCTTTCGGATCTGTCAGCAAGTGGACCGTAAGCTTTGTGCGTGTGCACAATTTCACGGACTGCTCCCCGGCTTATTTCGAACTTCTCTGCAATCTTTCGCTGTGAAATCTGCTGCTAATGATCCTGAACAACAAGATTTCGGGCTTGCATGCTGATTTTCGTTCCACCCATTTTGATTTTGTTGAAAACTCTTTGTGTAGACAACTACAATCGATTTTTATGTGCCAACGTAAACCACACTTTGCTGATATTGCATCAACTTAATCACTGAAAGGTTGTAAATAATATCGCACAGCCCTAGCTGCCATAACCAGTGTTGCCACATTTTCATTTGTACCAGAAGGGGTAAAAATCATTTTCATCTGTACTGTTCCTTCCAAAAAATCTGTACCATCGAAAATAGTTGTTGTAGGAAAAATCTGTTTTATTGCATGAAAAAAATACTCATTTATTTACTGCAAAGTATTATATTTACTTACTAACTTAATATTTATCTATTCTTGCTACAAATACTAGATTTACTGTAAATGTACATTAACATTTGCAGGCTTCGAATCACTCGTGCGTTTGATGATGCTTATTCATAATCTTTCTGAATTTCAATTGTATACTATATATATATATATATATATATATATATATATATATATATATATATATATATATATATATATATATATATATATATATATATATATATATATATATATATATATATATATATATATATATATATATATATATATAACTCTCGTGTCACGATGATCTGGGTCGAACTCAATACTTGGTACTTGGTACTTGGTACGCATGAGAATAGGTCGTAAACTATAAATGATACCAATAATATTCCGATTAAATGTCCGCTTCATCGAATTTTCGTGAGGGGCGTCGCCAGCGAACTGAAAGTCTTTTTGAAAGAGCACAATCATTTATTGAAATGCTATTGTCATCAATCCTGAAAAAACACAACTGGAGAGCACATTTGTAGATCCAATGCGCATGTTGTTGATAACATTGCGACTACACATCAACATACAAAATTGTGATTCGAAGAAAAACAATCAACAGAAGCGGTGTATTATTCCTCATTCACACTCACTTGCGAGACGCTATCATGAGCAGCGCTGAAACAGCTTTTGCTATTGATAGACCAACACGCAATGAAGTGTCAAGACATTACAGTAGGTGTTTTCAAACAAAAAAAAATCTTCAATGAGCTCCATTACACGTATTCGGTCCTACACATTACTGGATATATTCGGTTGAATCATCTCATGCACACATATTTTGATTGGTTCATCCACTACTCTCCTGTATTTTGGAATCCGATCAAATCAGAATTACCCTAATGGACCGTAATATTGCATTCTGTAATCCGTTTGTCCAATCGGATTGTGCCAATGTGGCAACCTTGCTACGCAATTCGGCATAGACGACAATGAGCAACATTGAGATCTAATGAAGTTGTCTGGTGTATCTTTGGTTTTTCAATTCATGAACGGAATTCAGTAATTAAAATTAACCGTTCATCTAGAAAACGATGATATAATTCTAATTTTGTTGAATTTTTCTACTTTACGACCAGAATATATTACTTTTTTTTTCACTTTACATTTAACTTTTGAGCGATCAAACATGTCAGTTACGTTAAACTTCAAACACACTTTCGTTCAAATCGTTTCGTCGGTCTATTTATCGTTATTCTATCGTATTAAAAAAATAAATTTAGTTATTTTTTATTTAACTACCAATATATTCACTAGAAATAATTTATATGGCAAAACAACGTTTGCCGGGTCAGCTAGTAACTAAATAAAATTTTTGAGCTGTCGCCACGATGTCTAGCCAAATCTTTTAATCTTGAAATTGTGTTCATCGTGTCGTTGCTGAGCCGATTTCGAAGTTTTGTTTTTGTTTTGATTATATTCAGAAAAAAATCGCTAGATGGGTGCCGATGGGAGCGTTAGAAACAAGGCCCCGAAAATGCGAGCGAACTGTTATTTTCAGGCATTTAATGTATGTCCACCAATCCTGTACATGTTCGTTTTCTGAATCTGTGATTTCCTTCCGGAGCAACGTGACTTTCTGGGTGTGGAATTTCTTCTCCAGTTCTTGTAAATTCCCATCGTATAACCCTGAAAACGCTTATACTACAACACTGCACAATGGTCCAGGAGATGCATTTAAGTGGAAATTAGCATTTAGAGCTCGACGGTTATTCTCTAGACAAAAACTGTCTTCGACAAAGTTGGTACATACGATAGAGAGCTCATTTTTATGTTATCAAAAATAGGATGACCAAAATTGCCGATGAAATGAAATATCTAACTTTCTTATCTTTATAGATAGAGGTAAACATAGTCCGACATTATTGTAGTATCAGTTATTTGAAACATCTTTGTAGAACAAAGTCTCTTGAAATAATCGATATAGCGCCTTTCTTCTAAGTTAGGATCACCATGAAAAAAATCGGTTTTTATACTCTAACTTTTATATTTCAAATTCTACACACAAACTGTCTTCGAAAGACTTTTAGAGTTTACTAATACAAACGTTTTGCGATGCAGAACTTGTCAATATCTCAACTTCACTCAAAGTTATTGACATTTCTTCCCAAAAAATAGCACTCTCTGCAATTAAGAATATAAAAACTGTTTGTTTCATGGTGACCCTAACGCAACTTAGAATAAAGGCGCTAGTCCAGAAATTGAGAAAAGCTTTTGAATATGCAAGGTGGGATTTTCAGTGTAAGGGAGCTGTTCCTGGATACAAGTGGCTGTATCCTGATTAAGAAGAAATCCTCAATGTAGCACAACTAAAACTGTTCGAAGAAAACTTTCGGATGCGACCGGTCCTGTAAGCGATACAAATCTGTTTTATACACGGAAGCAGATAAAACGTTAAGCAATCTCAAATCAGGACCATTCCGAAGTGTTGTATAAATTTACCGAAAACTCGCATCCATAGGGGACCATTGAATCTGCAGATGGTTTGCGAAGTGCTACTTACGGCGAAGCTCTCCTTGCCAGCTCAAAAACCAAGCAGAGTTAAAACTTGTCCACCGGCACCCGTTGTGGTCACTAGTGAAGAATACGAGAAGTATTACAACGATTTGGAAGCTGAAAACAGAATCAAGAACAACAACAGTTGCAGAAGAAGATTCACTGCGAGAAAATTAAACTAATGAGTGAAAAGCTCAAGACTTAATCTCAGAAAAAGAGCAAAAAATTAAACAAAATAACTGCAGATTGTTTGTAACTACTTATTACACGTGCAATATTTCGACGTGGGACTACGTCTAACCGGAGTATATGGGGGCTAAAATAAAAAACCTAAACACAGAACATGCAGGAAAAAATGAAAGATTCCGAATGCTTATAACTCGAACATTTCTCACTGGATCGGAAAGATGTTTGCGTCAATTGATGGGGACTATTTCTACGCTTCTATCGCAATTAATAAAATGTTATTTTTTATTAGATAAACAATTGAATAACTGTAAAATGTTAAGCGTTATCTAAACGCCCTAACTGCCTCATTTTGATTGGCCCGATCTACGGTTTCCCTAACACAGCCATCAAAACCAATCAGCCTTGGGGAAATCGGCATTGTAAATACATGAAAGTATGAGGGCTTTTGTTCTCACCGACATGTGTTCCCTAACACAGACTTCAAAACCAAGCTGCGTTGGAGAGATCGCCATTGCAAATACATGAAAGTCAGGGGTTAATTTTGTTCCGACTGAAATGTGTTTCCCTAACACAGACTTCAAATCCAAGGAGCGTGGGGAAATTGGCATTGCGAATACATGAAAGTCGGAGGTATTTTTGTTCCCACTGAAATGTTTTTCTTCAATACAGACTTTAGAACCAAGGTGCCTAAGGGAATTGGCATTGCAAATTCATGCAAGTCGGGACATTTTTGTTCCGACTGAAATGTGTTTGCCTAACACAGACTTCAAATCCAAGATGTCTGGGGAAATCGGTTCAGCAAATAAATGCAAACTACGAGTACTTTTGTACTCACTTGCCTTTGTGTAAACTAGAATATGTTTCCTTAAAACGGTCTTCCGAGGGCACTTCTACACTCGCATGTTTTTGACGTAGGACTACGTCTTTCATTTCTATACCGGGGTGTAAAACCAAAGTTTCGAAAACGAAAGCGTTACGCCGGAGACCGAGATTTTGAGTGTTAATAGCTCCTAAACAACTGAACGAAATGGTATGATAAACACTTCATTCGAAAGATAAAATGTCTACGCGTTCTATACTTGTTACTTTCTGATCCAAAAACTTGTTTCAATAGTCCTAAATTTGCTTTCAAAATAGGCTATTGAAATCACCAATCGGTATATAAGCGAGCGCCGCTCGGAAATCCACTCAGTTCTAATTGAACAGCGATTGGAGCATGTTGTCGCTGTTGTGGTGAAGCTCTTCATTTATCATGAAAGCGCGGATGAACGGTGTCACCAAGAGCCTGTTTGTGCACCTTAGGTCAGAAGGGAATCCATCAGGAGGAGAGTGATGCCACAAATGGTTCCCCGGGAAGATCTCGAAGCAGCCGCTACACACACATACACACATACACGCGCGGAATTCTTTCCGTTTGGATGCCATTCAGCATCGAGAAAGATCCGGAAAATAATCTGCCAGTTCCTCTGGGAATTTAAAAATACATTCATGTGAAAGAGTTTATTTGAATGTTTTCTATCCATGTAACACTGTGACCAAATATGTTTCAATCAAGTGCTATTAACAGATGGTTATCGAGTTAGCATAAACCACTGGTGGGCTTCCAGTATCGAGGAAAATGTGGAAATATCCAATCGTTACTGAAAATAATCTGCCAGTTCCTCTGGGAATTTAAAATTACATTCATGTGAAAGAGTTTATTTGAATGTTTTCTATCCATGTAACACTGTGACCAAATACATTTGGTTTTGTGATTTTTCAATCAATCGCAATTAACAGGATAGGTTCTGAAGATTATTCTTCCCCATCAGTAGGATATTTCCGTATCCAATATTGTATGCGCCCGCAATCGATTATTGCTCAGTCGCCGAAAGTTCCGAGCTCAGAGAGTTCATTTCCCTCTAGTTTGCCTTCCAAATTTCTATCGTAAACCACACCTTCTCTCGATTCAATCACACGCACAAAAAGCATACTTAAGCGATATTCTGGTGGTGAGACGCATTCATTTTTCGTGAGGACATCGACAAGACAACATCATCGCTGAGGGTGCTGGACGGCGAAGGATCGAGATCTGCCTTGAAACGCAAGCAGTTTGTTTGAAACTGTGAGGGAGCACAGAGATGCCGATCCTTCAGGAGAAGAGAAGGTGACCATCGAAGCAGCCGCTACACATACATATACACGCACGGATTTTTTTCCGTTTGGATGCCGTTCAGCATCGAGAAAGATCCGGAAAATAATCTGCAAGTTCCTCTAGGAATTTAAAAATACATTCATGTGAAAGAGTTTATTTTAATGTTTTCTATCCATGTAACACTGTGACCAAATACATTTGGTTTTGTGATTTTTCAATCAATCGCAATTAACAGGATAACTTCTGAAGATTATTCTTCCCCATCAGTAGGATATTTCCGTATCCAATATTGGATGCATAAAACCTTGTGCCTCCAACGTAACGCTCTCGTTTTTGAAGTTCTCCAAATATTCATTCATTTAGAATGAATTCAGATTCAACTTCAAACAAATGATCTCTAAATCAACGATAGTCCTACGTCACCTTTGCGGTTATACCATAGATATAACCCACTTTCTGTTTTTTGCACTCCGAAAAGTGTTTTCCTAACACGAATTACAAAAGCGGGTACGAACACAACGCTTTGGCTCGGTTATCCATTATTGCATTTGAGGATATGCCTTCATATCTTGTGCTCACTGAATTTCTACACATACCATTTGATGATTAGGCAAAATGATGTTAACAATTTGCTGCGATAACGCCTTTTGATTAAGCAATATGCGTTCGACGTACATGTCAAAATCGAAACTGATTGTCTGAAGTTCATCAAATCAAGCAAATTCGCGGTTCGAGAAATACGTACACTTGAGAGATGCAAACTTCAGAAGGAAACGTAAAATAAAATAATCGTTTGATAATTCTTCCGTTCACATATTTTGTCCTAGGCATCATACAAAACGTAAAAGGACTGTCATTAAATGTACTTGTAACGAAGGACATAATCTATCACAATGCATGAATTGACCTTATAAGGAATAACACAATCTTTTTACCCACAAAGCAAATATATTGAATTCAATGGAATTCGGGAATTGTTTCATTCAATTAAAAATTTAATCAATACAAACAAATGATTGCTACGCTAAGGTAGTCCCACGTTAACCTTGCGGTTATATCGTAGATATAACCCACCCATTTTTTTAAATAAATATCGTTTGTCTTCACCTTTTCTATCAACTCTCACCCGCCAAATAGGAATTTCTCAGAACGACTCTCTTTTTGTGAGTCATAAATCAAACATATGATCCAAATATTGTTGATTTATTTTTTCAAATTGTTTGCCAATAAATAAGAAAAATGACTTATTTAACATCCAAATTTACATTTTATTTTTACGCAAAATCTGAAACACACCTGCGCAGTGTTAGAAATGATAAAACTCAAGTGCGCAGAATTAGGTACACATCATATATTTTCCAAAATATATTTATTTTAAATTGTTTTCTGAAGCATTGTTCACGGTTTTTATTTTCAATGTTACTACTAATGACTGCATTAACTGTTTTGTGATATGGTACATATATTTTAGTTAAAGAATGACTTAAGCTTTGAAAAGTCTCAACTGCGCAGAATATGGTGAAGCTACGGTGTATAGAAAATATTTTTTCAAAACATGAAAAAAACATAACATTTTATCTCATTTATTTTATGTTACAATGTACGAATACCTTAAAACAATTTTCGTTTAAAAGGAAAGGCTCTAGTTGTGACTGTTTTCAAGGTTTCACAAGAATTTAATATCAACACAAAGATAAGTCTTATTTGAATTTTATTTTGAATTGAATAATTGATTCAAGATGTTAAATTACATTTGAAATAATAACAGAATTGGTCCGATTCGTGATTGAATCGTGAAGTTTCACAAAAACTCTTTGAGAACATATTTTGATATCAGAGAAAATACCAAAAGCTTTGACAAAATAACGACAAAAATAGCCTGCTTGTATGGCATTTCTCACTGATCCGTTTGCGAGTAGCATTCGCATTGTTGATGAACTGAAGACCCCGAAAACTAGTGAATATGGCCGGTCAGAATTTAGAAATGATGTTTTTATGGATGGCTAAGTTTCAGGCCACCCATTCGCATCCAATGTGGTAGCCTCCAACAAATAGAAGAAAAAATGGTTTCGAGTCACAAAACACAGTCATCAACTCAATTAGTAAGAATTTGATTCATTTCAGAAATTCATTTAAGTCCTTGTGTTCACGTTCGCGTCCTTGTGAACACGTTGAGTCCAGAATTTTTCTTGCTACGCTTTTCATTCAGTCCGCATTGAGAGCATTTTCACAATATCAGTGTCGGTCCCCGTTCCCAAGGATATTTATTGTACAGGAAGAAAATTATCCGAAATCCGACTATATCGTACAACTTCCGTAAACAAATCATGTTTATTTTTATTTCCTCATTTTGCTACTGTCATACCCAGTGATCAACGTTTTTCTAATGAATAGCTCAACGTCAGTCCCTAGTGACCGACACGGGGCTCAACGTGTTAAACCTCTTTTAGATGTGTATGATCGAGAACAATTTAAAATGATTATTATCGTAACCGTGTATCGCCCAATAAATTGTCATCGATTAATTTTGCTATGTTTGTTATGCCTTCCAGTTCATTTAAATATGTTGCACACCAATGACACAAACGAACAGAGTACTATGAATATATCATATTATTACTTATTCAGGACATCTCTATGAATTTTCCCGTTAGCTTAAATATAACACCAACTCGATCGACTGTCAATGAAATTCGAATGCAGGATCTATATATAAAAATGAATTTCTGTCTGTCTGTCTGTCTGATTCTTATGGACTCGGAAACTACTGAACCGATCGACATGAAAATTGGTATGTAGGGGTTTTTGGGGTCGGGGAAGGTTCTTATGATAGTGCGAGACCCCTCCCCCCTCTCTTAGAGGGGGCTGCAATACAAATGAAACACAAATTTCTGCATTATTCAAGAATCAATCAAGCAAACGAAACCAAATCAAGCATATGAAACAAAAGTTGGCACGTGGAGGTTTTAGGGCGCAATAAATGATTCTATGGTAGTTATATACTTCTTTCCCTCTAAGATGGATTTTACTACGATAAAGCGCATTACTATATCGTCTTTTATCTATATAAATAAAAATGGATCACCGAATGTGTTGATGAGAGCAAAACTCGAGAAAGGAATTGTCCGATTTAGAGCTGTCTTTGTTCTATCATATTTTCCGTAACAAACATTTATTCCATGTAACGGAGAAACATGTTATTTGCAATTGGTTGAAAAATCTTAAGCGAGAATTGTGTCTGATAATCTGATAGTACTAGGAATTTTATAGTAAAAGGTAATTTTAAAGGGTAGATTAGAAGATATGTGCTCCCGTGGTCGAGTGGTTAGCGTCACACATTATCATGCCGGGGGTTCGGGTTCGTTCTGGTCGGGAGAATTTTTCGTCAAATAAATTTTCTCCGACTTGCACTATGGTCACGCGTATTCTACAGCTTGCCACTCAGAATACATTCAAGGCGTGTTATTTGGCATAGAAATCTCAACTAAGTACTAATAAAAATGACGCAAGTAATACTACGTTGAGACGGCGAAGTTCCTCTAGGAATGTTAGAGCTATTTAAGAAGAAGAAGAAGAAGAAGAAGAAGAAGAAGAAGAAGAAGAAGAAGAAGAAAAAGAAGAAGAAGAAGAAGAAGAAGAAGAAGAAGAAGATTAGAAGATCTATCAATGAACAGTTCTACGATTGGACCCATGAACATGCGTTTAATAAGAAAACGTGGATGTGATAACGAAAAATAAATGTTGGGCAGGGCGAAGTTTGCCGGGTCAGCTAGTAAAACATAAATCATAGCATTCTCGTTTGATAGCGTTATTTCAATCATGCAGACTGTGTATGCAAACTGCGTATATGTTTATTTTAAATTCTGATTAATTTGTCATTGCTCACATGTGCTCACATATTATAAACTCATCAACAAGTTTATAAAGGGTGTGTCACATCAAATTGCATCACGGAAAAAACGCTGTAGAAATTCGCCCAGTAGACCGATCCTTTTGAAAATTTTAGACAGTAAAATAAAAACTATTAAACAACTTTTGGCATTTTCTTTTTATTCATACTTCGAGCCCAAGCCCGTATGCTCGCACCTTCCTCTTTACCCCGTCCATAAGGTTCTGTACAACGTCAGGTTGTAGTTTTTTTTGAACAGAAATCCATTTTCTCTTGAAGTCCGCCTCCGATTTGACAACTTTTGGGTTCTTCCGGAGGGCCCTCTTCATAATCGCCCAATATTTCTCTATTGGGCGAAGCTCCGGCGCGTTGGACGGGTTAATTTCCTTTGGCACGAAGGTGACCCCGTTGGCTTCGTACCACTCCAACACGTCCTTTGAATAGTGGCACGAAGCGAGATCCGGCCAGAAGATGGTCGGGCCCTCGTGCTGCTTCAATAGTGGTAGTAAGCGCTTCTGTAGGCACTCCTTAAGGTAAACCTGCCCGTTTACCGTGCCGGTCATCACGAAGGGGGCGCTCCGCTTTCCGCAAGAGCAGATCGCTTGCCACACCATGTACTTTTTGGCAAACTTGGATAGTTTCTGCTTGTGAATCTCCTCCGGAACGCTGAATTTGTCCTCTGCGGAGAAGAACAACAGGCCCGGCAGCTGACGAAAGTCCGCTTTGACGTAGGTATCGTCGTCCATTACCAGGCAATGCGGCTTCGTCAGCATTTCGGTGTACAGCTTCCGGGCTCGCGTCTTCCCCACCATGTTTTGCCTTTCGTCGCGGTTAGGAGCCTTCTGAACCTTGTATGTACGCTGGCCCTCCCGCTGCTTGGTCCGCTGGATGTATGAACTTGACAAATTCAGCTTATTGGCGACATCTCGGACCGAACTTCTCGGATCACGTCTAAACTGCTTAACTACGCGCTTGTGATCTTTTTCACTGACGGAGCATCCATTTTTGCCGTTCTTCACCTTCCGGTCGATGGTTAGGTTCTCGAAGTATTGTTTTAGTACTCTGCTGACCGTGGATTGGACGATTCCCAGCATTTTACCGATGTCCCGATGTGACAACTCCGGATTCTCGAAATGAGTGCGCAGGATTAATTCACGACGCTCTTTTTTGTTCGACGACATTTTTCCAAATTTACGAAAAATTGACAGTGAAGCATGGCCAACGTGATCTATACACTCTTATCTGATTATAAGCGAAAGCTGAAGATATAATTCCTAAAAATTAAATTTCTACAGCGTTTTTTCCGTGATGCAATTTGATGTGACACACCCTTTATGCAAAAATAACAAACCGCTTTGTACGGCTCAAATTAATACGCATTTGTTTAGTAAAACCGATTTTGAGCTTCCGCCTTTGCATCCTTCCACTGGGCGACACACGAGATACAAAGAAGAGTTTGCATGAATTAATCATAATTCAATGCCACGACTGTCGATGCGGTTCTGCTGATTGAACCCCATACATCATTATGCATGGAGGAAAAGTTTGACCGACGCGACAGAGTGCCGATAAATTCAAGCGCAACGAATGCATGAAATTAATCGAATTATGACATAAATTACAATCACTTCCACAGCCCACGGGGCCGGATTGGGATATTGTCTAATTGAATAAAAGCGATGCCGTGTGCGATTCAATCGTAAATTGGAGGGGAACCCAAAGCTAATGAAGTTCGAGAATTTTCAAAAGTTTTTCTCGCTCTCGGTGCGACTTCTTTGTGTGCTGCCTCTGTTCGAATTCGACTGACTGACTGACGATAAGTTTTCCGCGATTTTATGATCCCTTCTGCGTGCCAATAGCTTGAAGTGATATTTGGCTGTTTCGTGCATTGTTCTTGCTGATGGGAGGATCTCAATGGAAGGTGGGGATGTTGGCAAACAATATTAAAATGTTAATTTTTGGTTGCCACGCTTGCTCTCCCACTGACACTAGCGGATCATTGAGGATGTTTTGGAGTTCATTATCCGAACGCGACGAATGAGATAACATCCCATTTTCACATAGGCATTATGAAACAACTAATTTCCTGTCTACCACTTTTACGTACGAAACAGAAATCCATTATTATTCTCCATATCGCTCCAAACGATTATCTCTAGGTTAACAGGAAGCCGACTTATTTGGTGCAGTTTCATTAATTTGTCGTCACCTGAAATATTGCTCATTTAAATTCCAACTCCACAAACTGTCAATTAAATCCTTGTTTATTCAAGTGTAGATGATTCCACAGTTAAGCATCAAACACAACTCCCCAGGTCTTTTTTTTGCCTAAAGCCTACACTTGCAACGAACTTGGGATTATTCAACAAAATTTCCCCAACTCACAAAATTTAAGCTAATTCACCCTCACGGGAATGCTCATCGTAATGGCCGGGAATCTGTCCCCTTCTAAAATGTCTAAAACTCAACTACGATGTGTTGCCGTTCTGAGAGTTCATACGAGAGTGTGCTTCCGGTAATCTGACTCGTATTATGCTGTGCCACTGAAGGACAAATCTGGGATTGACACTAACAATTCTTCTTACGTGTAAGGGCTTCCAGAATGTGCAGATCTTCTTCTTCTTCTTCTTCTTCTTCAATGGCACTAACGTTCCTAGAGGAACTTCGCCGTCTCAACGTAGTATTACTTGCGTCATTTTTATTAGTACTTAGTTAAGATTTCTATGCCAAATAACACGCCTTGAATGCATTCTGAGTGGCAATCTCTAGAATACGCGTGATCACAGTGCAAGTCGGAGGAAATTTCTTTGACGAAAAATTCCCCCGACCAGAACGGGAATCGAACTCGAACACCCGGCATGTTAGTTATGACGCTAACCACTCGGCCACGGGTGCACTACAGAATGTGCAGATATAGGAAGCAAATTCTGATTCTTTGTACTAGTTTTACAAACATCACAGAAAGAATTGTATGCTGCATTACTGAAGTTATGATCTTCCCTTATCCAGTCACTGGCTTGGATAGTGGACACATGAAAGCTTCAAGTGTGTGGTTAGCTCTTGATGTTGGCAACAAATTGGTAGTTATCTAATAGTGAGCGCAAATACTGTAGAGTGAGATGGAGTGGGAAAATTGGATGTTTATTGGATTGTAGAATTGGCGTTTTATACGACTCTCAATATTCTGAATTCATCGAAATTTTATCATCACAGTTGGTTCGTATCTAGATGGAGGTTCCGCTTACAAAAAAGATGAATTGGTGTCCATTGTATGATTTTTGTTGACTTCTCTGGGGTCGAAGTCAACCATTAATATTCGTGGAACCACCGTTACGCCTTTTTGGGAGTTTTTACATTAATTGGAAACCCACAACTTCATTTTGTAAACAAATTTTATGAGATAACAACACTCCAACTAGGTACCTGTTCATCCCTAATTAATCACATCACAATTGAGGTTTCGTGTTACACTTTATTCATCAAAGATGGGTGTCACTGTACCCCAACAGACCGATACGGTGTGAAACTTCTCCGCACCTCGTTACCTCCTTTTTTCCATTCGTGGTATCAGTGTCGGTATATGGTGTTGGTAGAACAAGAAGCACAAACAACAGTGATTGACGTGGAACTTTTATTAAAACTTTCAAATTCCCTAGCACATATTGTCGAACATTTCGCTCATCACCAGGGCAACTGATGACTCTCCAGCGATTGAATATCGCAGGCTTCGGTGTTTCAGTTGGAGTGCTCGAATGTATGCCGTGAAAAATAACGCATATTCGAATTTGATAAAACGTTAAGGGGCGATATAAGTTTTTTCGCATGTAACATATAAGTTGCAAACACAGAGCATTATGACATGTGAAAAGCGCTAATTTCTGCTTCTCATATAAGGGGAAGGGTGGTGAAGACGGACACCTTGAATAAACGTTCACGTGAATTTCACAAAAAATATAGCTATGTCACCACAAATTTATAGTTTATGTCTCTTTTATAATAAAACTAGCTGACCCGGCAAACTTCGTCCCACCCAAAATTAATTTTTCGTTATCACATTCACGTTTTCTTACTAAGCGCACGTTCAATTTTGTATATATATATAGATTTGTCTTTGAGGCAGAACTTTTGCTAAATGAATGAGTGTCCGACATGTTTGAAAAAATAAGATTGAGTCGGGAAAGACGGACACTAACTGAAAATTCAAATTTATGTATAAGTTTTGGAGGTTTTTAAATAGGCCTTAAAAATGATCGAATAAAAAGGCTAGACTAACATCACATAGAAGGTTTGTAATTTTTCTCATTTTTATCATGTCTAAAATATCTTCTGGCATTCGGCATTCAAAACCACCCTGCTGATTCGTTCATGATATCTAGTTGCTCTTTAAAACGTAGCTAGTGGGCATCTGTTAAAGAACAAGAAGGAGATAATCAAAGTGTTTTCAAAACAACATGTTTGTCTTTTGTCGGTGTAGTGACCGTCTTACCCGACTTGATCAGTATTTTCTTCATCAATATTTCTGGATTTCAAATGAAAACACCTCACCGATGATTCGATAGACTGGGAGAGAAGTGATGGGAGAACACTCACTTAACGAAAAATACCCCAAAAAATTACTCGATAACAATGAGAACCTTATCACTGCAGACGGAAATTTACATCGAGCTGCTTTTTGTAGATTAGATTACAGTAAGCGCAAAGGTATTGTAAAATTTAAAATAGAAATGTTATTTATCAATCATACATAGGTGTCAGTCATTCCCGACTTTCCCCTAATAATTTTTAATTGTAATTAACTCTTATTTCACTGACAAATTTCTACACTCACAGTTCGTCTCGGGTGCTATATGGTGGGTGCCATATAATACAGAAAAATGAGCGACATTAAGCCTTCCGTATGCGGTATACTCTAATTAACAGAGCATAATACGGAACACCAAAGCACCAAGAGGTGTGAAAACACGCAGCTGAGTAGAGGCTGTGGAACGGTCGGAAAATCTATACAATTTGCGAGACGGTATTAAGTTACCAATCCCTTTTCATGCCCATTCAATTTTCTGACGAGACCGGTCTTTGCTCGCTCTAGCAAAACGCTTGTTGGGTAAGCATAGAAAAGGACATTAATAGTGTTAAAGGATATGGTTCCCATTACAGAGCTGCTTCCATGAGCAAGTTCTCAGTAGGGGAAGTGAGGGCATAGTGGTCACCCTAAGGAATATGCTCATTTCCAGCGCCCACATACCGAATTAAATCACGTTTTTCAAAGAATATTATAGTTCAACTCATTGTTCTTGAAGATAGCAAACGGCTTTTACTATAAAAATTCAAAATAGTACACTTTTCATCATTAGAAAAAAGGTGAAAAATCGAACTTTTTTTTTTGCTTGGAGGTAAAGTGGTCGCCTAAGCTAAATGATATATATTGATAGATTTATGCGTTTTTTTCGTCCAAGTTTGTTCAAATCATATTTATTACAGTAGGTACATGTATGAAATAAACTTGGCCTATTCACCTAGATTCTCAATTCAAATTTTTTATTGCATACAAAAACGTAGTAAGAAACACATTACGTTCCGCATAATGAGGTTTGGTTTAGTTGGAGTGGCATATTTAACCAGGGTAAAGCCACATAAGGATCTATTCAGCTATGACCATTTTGCCCCCAAACATGAAAATAATTTCTATGCTAATTAATCGCTGAGATTGAACAAAATATCTGTTCAGCTCTCCTAGAATATGTGAACAGTCGTCCAAACTGATGATTTGTCTAACATATTATATTGAATAAACTAAATTTCATGAGAAATTCCTTAGATACCATGCGCACAGAACTACGGCCGAATGGCTATCGAGAGAGTAATTTCTGTTTTCATTTGTATTTTGACATGCGAGAGCTCTACTGAAGTACAGGGTGGCTCAAAAGTCATTAAATTCTTCAAACATAAGGTGACTATCAATACGGCATCTATAGTCAATAGTTATACTACCAAACAAGCAGGTGACCACTTTGCCCCCCATGACCAATTTAGCCCCACTACCCCTATCCTTTTACTTGCTACCACAAAGTCGCTTCGTTTCACGGTTCATTCATTTTTTTCTAATCAATTCCATACATCTACGACAGATTGATCACGGAACAGTTGTTTCTGGTTTGTGAACAAAACTTATTGAACTTTTTTCGGAATCAACGATTAACGTTGTGAAAAAAAGACATTCATAAATTTATGAAATATCCTATGACGTAAATAGGGGTGATAAGTGTTTGTTGACAAAGCTTCTAATGATCATTGTTGACGTACAGCCTTTTACCTTTTACCTTACAAATGATGTATTATACTGGATTTTTGGCAATATCTCCTCGATTTCACATGTATTAAAAGTTCAAACTTGAGTAGAATATGTAGGGGAAAAGCGGTTAAAATGAACACCCGTTACTGCATCCAAATACCACTACATTCTCCGTTTTACGAAGAATATTATAGTTTAACTAATTGTTATTCAAGATATCAAACGGTTTTTACTATAAAACATAAAAATAGTGCACATTTCATTAGAAGGAAAAAAGTTGTAAAATCTAACATTTTTTAAACGGTTCAATTTAACTTGCCCAGTTTGTATGTTTGTATGTTTGTAACATGTCTGTAGCGCTGTCCCACATTAATAGAAATTTGACCCCCTTCCTGTTGACCGATTGATCTGAAATTTGGAACACGCCTTTATCTCTGCAGTCACTATAAAACTGCGTACTTCATGATATTCAGAATCCAAGATGGCGGCCGCTACAAAATGGCGGATCAAATATTTTATCAGAGCTTGATTAGTAGAACACATTTATTTATGAAAAATGCAAATCCAAAATGGCCGCCACCACAAAACGGCGTGATATATTGAAAAAATTTCAAAATCATATCAATATGGGTATCAAATAAAAGTGCTATTAGAACGTAGTAGATCATGAAAAATCCAAGTCCAAGATGGTGGCAGTTCCCAAATAACCAATTACTATTTTAATTTTTTTATTTATTATATATTAGGCTGTCAAAAAAATCCTGCGGTATTTCCGCGAGGTGTCGTTGTAAGCGCGTAGTTCTAGTTGTACTCATTGTATCGAGTCATACTATAGCTTGTTGGAAAGGTATTTTTGCTATAATATAGTCCTTGACAGTGTTTTGTTTGGTTAAGTCGTTCGTGAGTTATAGTGTCGCAAATATGGAGCAAAATAAAGAGAAAATCCGACATATTTTACAGTACTACTATGACAAAGGCAAAAATGCATCTCAAGCTGCCAATAAAATTTGTGCAGTTTATGGACCCGATACTAGAGATGGGCGAGCGCTCACGAGCCGCTCATTTGAGCAAGTACGTCAGAAAGAGCGTACGATCCACGGTTCTTTAAAAATGAGCCGCGGCTCTCAAATGAACGGCTCTTATACGTACGGCTCTTGAATGAACCACGGTACAAAAAAGAACTGCGGTTCATACAAGAACCGTGTTTCTTTTAAGAGCCGGCTTATTGATAAAGAACAGTGAATCGTACGCTCGTTCTGACGAACCGGCAGTGTGGCTTGCGGCAGTGTGGAAGAAATATATGTTTCCCATGCTGCTTTTTAAGCGGTTTCATTTAACTGCTTGTATGTTTGTAAATTTTGGCGGATTACATATTTTCTCGAAACCCCATAAATATGGGTATCTAATGAAAGTACTTGTCTAGTAGGACACAGTTATTTATGTAAAATGGAAATCCAATATGGCGGCCGTTATAAAATGACAGACTACATATTTTACCAAAACCTCATCAATATGGGTATCAAATGAAAGGACTTGACTAGTAGAGCACTGTTATTCGTGAAAAATGTAAATCCAAAATGGCGACCGTTACGGGGAGAAAACTGTGTCGTTATCGAAAACTGCTATATTCTCCCGAATGATAATTCGACATGATCAACATTATATGGATCAAGTGAAATCAGTTCTAGTGATTGTAAAAAAGCTCTGTATGAATTGATTTCGGAGCTGGTAAAGCGATCTACAAATCTTGAGTCAGACGAATTAGTAGCCTAATAAATACTGCTAGATCCTCGCTTCAAGCAGCAAGGTTTTGGGGATAACAGAAAGTACAACTATGCACACCAGTCGTTGATAAGGATACTAAAAATGGCATCCATGGAATACACACCTACGAAACTACCACAAATCGTTGGTGATGAAGCGCTGTCATCTGAATGGGAGGAGTTTGATGCAATGGTTGGCAATCTTCGATCCTCACATGATCCAAAAGCTGCTGTAACATCTATTGTAGATCCACATTTGCTGAGACTAAGCGACCCCTCGTTTTGGTGGAATGAAAGGAAATCTGCGGCTCTATCTTTTTTTTTGAAAATATTATGTATTCCGGCGACTTCAGTACCATGTGAGCGAGTTGTTCCGAAAGCAAGACAAGTTTGCAGTGAAAGATGTAGTCGACTTTCATCAGATAACATTGAAAAGATAATGTTTATAAATAAAAAAAAATAAAAAGATCATTGTGATGGAAATATATCAAAGAAAACCTTCAGTAAAGAAATATTTTTACTTTCTCTGCACTGATTATTGTTTTAAACCTTATTTTTTACGTCTTCCATTCTTTACATATCCGAATAAACCAATTCTTGAAAAGAGCCGTCGAGCCGCTCAAATGAGCCGGCTCTTTACATTGAGCGCACGGCTCTGAGCCGCTCACTGAAATGAACCGTTTTGCCCATCTCTACCTGATACAGTTTCCATTTCCACCGCACAACGATGGTTTCAGCGTTTTCGTTCTGGTGTAGAGGTCGTCGAAGATGCGCCACGCTCATGAAGGCCTGTCGTCGAAAATTGCGACAAAATCGCTGAATTAGCCGAGAAAGACCGGCATAGTAGCAGCCGTAGCATCGGCCAAGAGCTGGGGATAAGTCATCAAACCGTTATTAACCATTTGAAGAAGCTGGGATTCACAAAGAAGCTCGATGTATGGGTGCCACACACGTTGACGCAAAAAAACATCTTTGACCGTATCGACGCATGTGAATCGCTGCTGAATCGCAACAAAATCGACCCGTTTCTGAAGCGGATGGTGACTGGCGATGAAAAGTGGGTCACTTACGACAACGTGAAGCGCAAACGGTCGTGGTCGAAGCCCGCTGAAGCGGCTCAGACGGTGGCCAAGCCCTCATTAACGGCCAGGAAGGTTCTGCTGTGTGTTTGGTGGGATTGTCAAGGAATAATCTATTATGAGCTGCTTCCCTATGGCCAAACGCTCAATTCGGACCTATACTGCCAACAAGTGGACCGCTTGAAGGTAGCACTCATGAAGAAGAGGCCATTTTTTGATAAATAGAGGCCGCATTGTCTTCTATCAGGACAACGCCAGGCCACACACTTCTTTGGTGACGCGCCAGAAGCTCCGGGAGCTCGGATGGGAGGTTCTTTTGCATCCGCAGTATAGTCCGGACCTTGCAACAAGTGACTACCACCTTTTTTTGTCCATGGCGAACGAGCTAGGTAGTCAGAAGTTAGTCACAAAAGAAGCCTGTGAAAATTGGCTATCCGAGTATTTTGCCAATAAGGAAGCTTCTATAACAAGGGCATTATGAAGATGTTGGGAACAAGTCATCGAGCAAAACGGCGCATATTTGACTTAAAACAGATGATTGTAACTAATTTTATGAACAAATGAAAATTCAAAAAAAAAATACCGCATGACTTTTTTGACAGCCTAATATATTTATATTTGAATGTCTGTGGGGTAGGTTCCACGCATTTTTGCAATCCCCTCAATGTCGGTATTAAATGAAATGATTTGACTAACAGAATACAGTACATCATAAAAATATTCCGAAGAGAATAAGGTAAGAAAGGAAAAATTAAAAAAAATTGAATGGTTTTATTACAGAAAAATATCCTAATGATACAAAGAATGTATAAAAAACTAGAAAATAAAATGAGTAAAAGAAACTTTTTAAGTTAAACGGTTTCTTTATGATTAATCATAATAATGATACAGATAATGTACTAAAAGCTTGAAAATAATTAGGCAAGTAGCAGTTAGCAGTTATCATATCCCTTCCTTCATTAATCGAGGACATTGATGAGACTAAAATTAAATCGTGGGGCACGTTGGATTTCCATTATCCATTCCATTGGATTTCCATTATAGTTTCATCATATGCCGCGCGATTTTATTTTAGACTGCTACTTGCCTAATTATATTTATTTTTTTTTAAACTATATAGTTTCACATATTGAGGTTTGATTTTGGTTGGGGTGGCATCTTTTTTTCAGGGTCAAAGCACCAAAGGAACCCCTTGAAGAGCAACATATGATAAGGTATATCAGCTTTAGAAAACATAACATTGTGATCCGATAGGGGCCCATTCTGCCACAAATGACAAAGTTATTTCGAAAATGAATCAATCGCTGAAATCAAACAAAATATCTGTTCACCTCTCATTGAATATGTGAACTGTCGTTGAAACTGATGATTTGTCGAAGGTATCAGGTCGAATAATTTAAATTTCACGGAGAATTCCTTAAATACGATGCGCGCAGAACTACATCGAATGGCTACCGTGAGAAAAATCCCTGTTTTATTTATTACTAGCTGGCCCGGCAAACTTCGTCCCGCCCAAAATTTATTTTTCGTTATCACATTCACGTTTTCTTGTGCATCCGTGGCCGAGTGGTTAGCGTCTCACATTGTCATGCCGGGTGTTCGGGTTCGATTCCCGTTCTGGCCGGGGGATTTTGCGTCAAAGAAATTTCCTTCGACTTGCACTGTGGTCACGCTTATTCAAGAGCTTGCCCCTCGGAATACATTCAAGGCGTATTATTTGGCTTACGAAAACTCAACTAAGTACTAATAAATGACGCTAGTTAATGCATACCTTGACGGAAAAAGTTCCACAGGGAACGTTAACGCCATTCAAGAAGAAGATCCACGTTTTCTTACTAAGCGCTGTTCATAGGTCCAATCGCAGAATTATTCATTGATTGATCTTCTAATCTACCCTTTAAAATTACCTTTTACTAAAAAAATTCTAAGTACTTCTACCAAAACTCAACATTATAGGAAGAAAATCTAACCATCATAGATTTATTTATTGCACCCTAAAACCACCACATATCAAATTTTATTTCATTTGTTCGATTAATTCTCGAGTAATGCAGAAATTTGTGTTTCATTTGTATGGCAGCCCCCTCTTAGGGGGGGTGGGGGTGTTTGGTGGTTGTAGTGTCTAACCACCATAGAATCATTTACTGCACCCTTCAACCTCCATATGCCTAATTTGATTTCATTTGCTTGATTAATTCGCGAGTTATGCAGAAATTTGTGCTCCATTTGTATAGCAGACGTTTAGCGACCAAGCCTTCCGTGATTGGCTCGAACCATATGACGTTTTTTAGCAGTATTTCACTTCACAATATTTGATGCAGATTAGCTCGAATCAAACCAGTTCAGGTTCAATATTATCACTACATTTTATAAGGTTTGAATCCGAAATCAGAGCTCATTTTGGACAGCTCCCAGGCCTGACATTCTAGAAAACTACTGCCAGAGGAGATGTCACCAGCAAGTTTTAGGCCGTATTCGGTGATAAATTTGTCAGTAACTTCTTGATTTGGCAAGGGATTTGCAGCTGTGGACAGAAAAACGAAGGTTCTCGTTACAAACAAGACTTGGAAATGTATAGGGAAGAGTGCCTGCAGAAGCGCCTCTTTCCGTTTAATAAGGCTCGCGAAGATCCGCTGAGATTTGGATAGATTTGGGAAGCTGTCACTGCAGTCGAAAGGTGCGTCAGTGATATCATGACATTGGGGACGATTAATTTGAGAAAGACCTCAATCCTCTCAGTTCCACCCAGTCGAAAAATGTTGGGCAATCGTTTTGTCAAGTGGAAATTGAAGAAGGGTGCCAAAGTGACTCGGGATGCTGCAGACATGAAGAGATCGTGTAATGAAATTGCCAGTGAGGTTGATTGTCAGAGTCCAAACTTTGATGAAGGGTATCCGAAGAAAGTACTAAAATTCATTAAAACAGTAACGGAATTATATTTTAAATATTTTCTCAATAAATTATACAATAAATTATAATAACAATAAATTATCTGCATTTTGCATCTGCATTTGGTCGGTATTAAGTCAAACCGGACCATGTGACATTTTTATGATTTCGAGAAAAACGCCCTTGAAGTTTGGTGCTATAAGGGGTTTTCATTGAGTATTCAAAAGCTTCATTCAAATTCATTGAGTATTCGAAGCGTTATTCATGCTGTACGCGTGATTTTTCAGTTCTGATTAATGCGGTATGTAGCTTACGAAATGCTTAACCTAATGTAATCAATAACTAGAAATTTTCAATTTTGCGACTTGAACCCCTCTGACTTAACACCGACCATTTGATATAAAAACATTTTTCGTACCTTTAACCAATCCTGAGATACAACTGGTTTCGTGATTCCGGATTCTAAATTAAGCCACATAAAATTCGGAATTGCAAATGCACTAAATTTAACCCATTTTACCTGATAACGGAAGATAAGGAAATTACATCAATTTAATAACCCCCACCACTTCTGCCACATCGGATTTCATCCGGTCTTGCCACATTCCGTACATTTGTGCGAAAATCATTGCTTCTGAAGCGTTCGCTTCACTTCTAAATCGAGAATCTAGAAATCCATCCCGGATGAAACATGTTCAAGGGGCCTCGACCAGGAGGGATGCGTATGCTTCAGTTGGCACCGATGAGAAGGAAATTCCCAATTTGTAATTTGTCGTTCGGCATGCTTCCCTGAGCATAATTACCTTTGTAAAGGGCGTGAAAATTTAACTCAAATTTGGCCGGTTGTTTGCGTTGCCATGGGGAGAAGTCAGCCGCGAATGAAAAGAAAGGCGTAGGTGCGACTGCCGAGGAGGTGTTTCTCGGTGCCTGCCGAGAAAAGTAGGGGAAAAGGAGGGAGTTTGGACCACCTAAGCAAATCACCTAATATTTCCGAACCAATGCGGTCCAAATAAAAAATGTCACATTGTATACTAAGCTACACTTGTTTTTTCTCAAACAATAATGTTTAATTATTATATTAAGCTTTAAACTACCAAATATATCATAAAATAAAAGAGATGATTTTTGGACATTAAAATTTGATGCGGGATGATTTGGACCGTCTGTGGGGTAATTTGGTCCAGTGTGTGTTTCATCGAAAAAAACATACTTATGTTTATGTAAAGTATTTTGGAATAATGTTACAATCACTAACAGTGTTCTGGGATCGATACCAGGTGTTTGGCCAGATTTCAGACCAGAAAAATTGATACCATCTCGAATTTTGCATGGATTTTTCCACTGTTTGAGCATTTTCAAAAACTTTCGATGCTTGGTCAAAGAAAACCCGTTCTTGATGGCCTGTGTTGCTTTTTCAAGATCCTCCTTCTTCCAACGTTGTCTGCCCATCCTCTTTTTGTAATTCATCGGCATCTGGAATCAGTTAGACAAAAGAGAAACCTCAAATCTGTAGGACCAATTCACCCCACAAAAACGTGTCCATGTCACCCCACACAACATGCAAAAGTTTGTTACAATCACAATACACGAAAAGTTTGTTCAATCAGCGGGAAAAATCTTAAAACCACGATCGGAAAATTCACATTTTTTGACAATCAAAGTGCTTGCTGTGTTCATGATACCATTTCCTCCCAACTGTCGAATTTTACCAAAGTTTTTTTTGTACGTTAGTTATATACGATTCAACAATCAAAGAAGATGACATTATAATAAATCCAAGTTGAGCCGTACTTTTTGAGATAATGGGGTGGTCCAAATCACCCCGTATGTCCAACTCACCCCGTGTTACCCTACACATAATTTCGAAGGAAACGAGAGAAAAATAAATAAAGCAACTTGTGCTGCTCGTGATGATAGCAACTAACAGAAGCCTTTGAAATTTTAAATTTGAAGGGCGTTGATTTGCTGATCCGAAGCGGGACTCAATTCGTATTGGAATTCATAATTATATTTCACAGGCACACAATTCGTAATCAACTATTTAATTTGAATTTTCTAATGAGCAACGACCAATGCGATTCGATTTCGATTTGGGGATCGTCGAAGGGATTCAATTGTAACAAGAAATTTGTTCCCTGGTGTTTTCTTTAATTTTTGTTATTTCAAATCAAAGAAAATACTGTAATCTATCCAGAAAAAGTGGCGAATATCAACAGACATGTTCATACTTTATCTCTCACCAAACCAGTGCAAAATGGTTCAGGAGATGCATTTAAGTGGAAATTACCATTTAGAGCTCGACAGTTATTCTCTAGACAAAAACTGTCTTCGACAAAGTTGTTACTCATGATAGAGCGCTCACTTTTATGTTGTCAAAAAAAGGGTGACCAAAATTTTAGATGAAATAAAAAATCTAACTTTTTTATCTTTATAGATAGAGGCAAACATAGTTCGACAATGTTGTAGCTCCAATTATTTGAGACATCTTAGTAGAACAAAGTTTGTCTCTATCTCTTGAAATAGCCGATATAGCGCTTTTTTTCTAAGTTACGTTAGGGTCACCATTAAAAACCCTGTTTTTTTGCTTTATCATTTATGTTTCAAATTTTACATGCAAACTGTCTTCGAAAAACTTTCAGAGCTTACTAATACAAACATTTTTCGATGCAGAACTTGTCAATATCTCAACTTTACTCAATGTTATTGATATTTCTTCCCAAAAAACATGGTCTTTTTATTTGTTTGTCATTCTTTTTGGGGCAAACGTAAACGAAGTTAATTGGCGGCATTTGAAAGAGCACATTTCACTCTACATGATGTGTGATTTTCGAAACTATGTTATTTTTGTGTTTAAGTAAATTAACATTGAAATCATGAGTTTTTGGGGACAAAACCATCAATAACTTTGAGTAGGATTAAGATATAGACAAGTTCTGCATCGCAAAATGTTGGTATTGATAAGCTCTAAAAGCCATACGAAGACATGTAGAATTTATTTGATATAGAATTTGAAATATAAAACTTAAAGCAGAAAAAACACGTGTTTTTTTCATGGTCACCCTAATGCAACTTAGAAAAAAGCGTTAAATCGATTATTTTAAAAGATAGAAAAAAGGTTTGTTCTGCAAAGTTGTTTAAAATAACTGGGGCCACAACATTGTTGAACTATGAAAAAGTCTTTCGAAGACAGTTTTCATGTAAAATTTGAAATATAAAAGTTATAGCAAAAAAACAGTTTTTTTCATGGTGACCATAACGTAACTTAGAAAAAAGGCGCTATATCGGTTATTTCAAGAGATAGAGTAAACGAGCGCTCTATCATGAGTAACAACTTTGTCTAAGACAGTTTTTGTCTAGAGAATAAATGTCAAGCTCTAAATAATAATTTCCACTTAAATGCATCTCCTGGACCATTGTGCAGTGGCGTAGCGTGACCGGGTGACTCCCGGGGCGGATGAAGGGGGGGCCACCTCTCCTTTCAAACTTTGTGTTCAAGTACTTTGTCGTAACCCAGGTTCGTATGAGTTTCAGCCTAACCCTTTCATTTTTTTCATTTGCCTATTCTTGATCTTAAACAAATTTTAGGCGTCAGCGAGATTCTGATTCCGCACAGAAAGCGGTCATGACGTTCTAGTTCGCAACGGCTCAAGCTGTCAATCTAATCAGACTGTGAAGTCTCTGAAGTTTGAAGTTTGTTTTGCAATGTGAGTGTTGCTTGTGGTGATTTTTCGAGCTCAAACTGACTGAATGATTTAGGAGCGTTCCTTGAAAGTTCTACTACACGATGAACAGTAACACATCCAATGTAGTCCAATGATTGGTATCGTCCAGGTTAACTTCGGCGGCTTTCATAATGTTCAGGGAATCTTGGTAGCTCTAGCTAAAGCTCTCTTTTCCAAACATCGTCGTAGAAATTTGTGCAGCGAACCATAATTTGTAATGAAATTGTTTAAATATTATTTTTCATTGTTTTAAAAAAATAATTTATGTATAGATAAGGGAGTTTATGTTATTAAATTTTATAAACCACACTTTTTATGTGTTTTTTTTTTCCTATTAATACAACTTTTATGACCTAATCAGTTATCTAAGATCTTTAGTATTTTTTTAAATATACCCAAACTCATCCGCATTTTTGGCATATGCTAACGAAATTTGCTCCGCACTCAAACGGTTAATGTGTCAATTATGTTAGAGGCGAATAAACTGAAAAGTTTAAAGCCTCTCTAAAACAAAAAAAAAAAAACAGAACAGAATGTTTAATCACAATGAAACCGTTTAACTTAAAATGTTTTTTTTACTAATTTTATTTTCTATTTTTTAGTACATAATCTGTATCATTAGTGTATTTATCTACAATAAAACCATTCAACTTTTTTTTTAATTTTTATTTCTTACCTATATTTCTTCGGAATGATTTCAGGATTCTATCAGTCAAATCATTTAATTTGATACCGATATTGAAGGTATTGCTAAAAATACATAGTCGACCATTTTGAGACGGCTACCTTTTTGAATTTATGTTGTTAATAATGTAGCGTGTTCTCCAAGTCAAGCCATTCAGCCACTTTTTAGCGACGGGCAAATTTGATTTTTCAAGATCATGAAATACGCAGTTTTTTTTAATGACTACAGAGATAAAGGTGTGTTCCAAATTTCAGATCAATCGGTCAACAGGAAGGGAGTCAAATTTGTATTAATGTGGGACTGCGCTACAAACAAAGTTACAAAGTTACAAACGTACATACAAACGGGTGAAGCTAAATAAAACTTAAAAATTAATAAAAATTACCAGTGCATTGAACTTGATCATAACCATACCCAGAGATAATCCTTTAGTTTGCAAATATTTCTACGCTACTTCTCGGAGAACATCATACCAGAAGTACTGATGACACAGAATTCTGAAATCATAATCTGCTGGTAGAAGGGAACCGTGAACTTGATCTAGTATTTTCAGTTCTCGGCATAAAACGGATCGCATAAAACTTAATTGGCTGTAATCAGCCCATCGTTGTTCCCTTCCGCTTAGAAAGAAAACGTTAATGTTTGAAGGTATTGATAACAAAAAAAAAACAAATTTTAGGCGGGACGAATTTTTTTTTTAACTGTATTATAGTGATTTTCAACTCATTTGGCTGGTTCGTCACTTTTTACTTCCATTTTTGGAAGAACGTCGGGAGTGAGAATTGAACTCGTGACCTTTAGCGTGAGAGGCATGGATGTTACCACTACGCCAGATCGCCTCCACCAAGGCGGGACGAAGTTTGCCGGGTCAGCCGGTAGATATATAATTCCTGAGAAAGTGCAATTTGAATAGCTCCCTGAGTCGTTGTTGGCAATGAACTACACTTTGAACTAATATTCGCCTTTCACACCTGAGTAGGTTCCACGGAGCCCCTTGCGATAATGACTTAATCAGAGGTACGAAGAAAGGGAAACACGAGTTGATACGAATTGACTTCTAACATGAAATAGTGAACATGTTTATGCAAATGGTGATTAGGCGATACACATGCAACATGAGTCTAACGGCTTATCGATTGCTTTTGCCTCGGAGTACACCATGGTTCGTGTAGTAAGTGGTAATTGACTTGTTGAGCACCGTTTCTCGCATGTTTTGGTCCATGTTCCAGAGAATGGAATGAGGCTCTGCCCGACTATTCCTTTTATTTATATTCGAATTGAAGTGGTTCATATCAAATCTTCCACGATGGTGTAACATTATCCTGTGATCCATTTCAATTCAATGATGCCAGATTTTTAAAAGAAGTTTATGGTAAATGGTGCTAAAATCTTATTTCATTAAAAATATCAAATACATCATACAAATTATAAAAAAAAGAAAACCACACGACGGTATCGGATTTAATGAACTACAAGTTCAACAAACTTTAAAATGATGTATCATCTATCTGTAAATATTCATTTTTCTCAAAGTTTAAGATACAGTAGAACCCCGATAATCCGCGAAATAATCTGGCAAGGTTACGAAAATCGCGGCTAACGCATTAAAGGACTAAAAATGAGGTGCAAACACGAAAAAAGAGATTTCTCGACATGAAAACTTTTTTATCTTGTTTTATCCATACAGAAATCAATTAACTATCCATCAGTATGGTTATGTACACCAGCTGTCAGATAATGTGAAAGCTATGACCAAAACAAAAAAGCAAAATTTAATCACTCACTGAAGAATTCCGAGAAGGCTTATAGAAATACTATGATACTCGCTTTCGCGCATAACCCGCACTGCGGATAATCGAGGTTCTACTATAAATCGATGCATTAGCTTTATCTTCGGGAATTCTGCCAATTAGAATTTTGATTATTGCAGTAGTTCCAAAGTTAATGATACCAAAAAAAATTGAATTCAACTAGTTGGACCCTAGCTAAATAGTAAACAGCGCAAATGTAGACGGCTTTTACAATCACGATGTTTTGTTGACATTTTCACGATGTTTTGTTGACATTTGGTAGATATGTAAGCACAAATAGAGGTACGATATAATCATAGAGTTGTTTGTCATTCTTCCCGGACTGTCAACTGAAGCGAAAGTATGAAGTTTCGGCAATTTTAATCGTTTTGACGTAGGACTACGACTTTGATTTCTACATGGGGGGGGGGTCACTCTACGAAAAATGTAACGAAAATTAAAAGTTTTCAAATGAATATTACGCAGAATCCTACTTACGATATATCTCATAATATATACCATTAGACGGCAAATTTATCCAGCAATTTTTTCGCCTAGGCCATCAACAGGGGAAATAATAAAACAAGTCAGCAATTTAACAAATAAAAGAGGTTTATTTTGCGAGCGGATGCGAAGGTAAATCATGTGTTATGTATTCTTTCCTTCAACTTCGTTCCCATGAATGTAGTATGCAACACAAAATTGTGTGCAATAATTCGTTCTATCAAACAATCAATAATCATATGCAAGATTTCGTGCACCACTCAAATTTCATTCAAGATTTAATCAAAGCCACGAGGAATGTGGTACCCATAAAGTGATCATTCGTCAATTGGGCCGGAAAATCAATACAATTTTCCAATTTTTCTCGCTAACTGAACTGCAAAACAGCAAAATCAATACTTCAAATTGAAGATGACATCTATTATTGATACATAACTGCTTTGCAGCTCAGTTAACGTACGCCCTGTTATAGATAATTCCAGTTTAAGATAGTCCAGTTAGCGAATGACTTCTGTATATGACGGGGCGACGAATTCGCTTAAGAGAGTGTCTTTCGGGCTGCGGCAACATAGGCAATTGTACAGCGAAAAATGATATCAATACTAGGAGGATGACAGCGATTATCGTACGAGGATTTATTGAGATCTGCATAACATCGCAAAAATGAAACGAAATGAAATATTAATAATATTCATGACTCATATTCATAATTCTAGATGACTCAATTCTTTCTATAATGGATTGAGCAGTCGAACCAATACGACTTGATTGTGATAGTCTACAAACGAACATTATTTCACCGAAAAAGAAACTACTCCCGATGTCTTAGAATGAGACTAATAATAAAAATTAGACAACGGAAATAAATCGCAATACCATAGCTATCCATTAAAAATAAATCAACTTCATGATTGATTTAATGAGTATTTTATCTCAAAATATCACGAAATCTTAAGAATTTTCAACTCGTTTTTTGTTTCTTTCCTATTAACTTCATATTCAATGTAATTAATTACGATATTTTTTTTATTCGATATATCATATTGAAGCCAATGAGCTAGTCTTCTTTGGAAAAATATTATACTTACGTAACAATAGGATTTTATTTTCGTGATAATTGAATGTATTTGTATTTCATATTTTACTCGGTTAGATAGAAGGGTGCTATATTTTTGATATTTTTTTTTGGGTTTTTAACATATCCGAAAATCAGAGACGCGTTTTTTTCGCTTTTGGGTTATGATTTTTCAAAGTTAACCGATGGTTCGAAAAATTATTGTTCCCCTTTTATCCAAAAATTACTTTATAAAAACCATAACTTTTGAATTACTAGACCGATTTAAATCAATTTGAAGTCAATTAGCTAGCATTCTTTGAAAAAAAATGTTACACTTGCGGGGAAATTGGATTCTCGTCGCATAAATCTAGTCTATAAATTATAAAAACAAATAAGGACTAAGGGAAGAAATGCATAACTTAAAACGGCTTTTTCTCGAAAAATACTATACCAAATTGGGAACGGATTGATGAGATTTGTTCGTTGGAAAATTTCTGATAATTTCTCATATGACTTTTAGCAATATGTGAGCATTTAGTAGCAAAATGTCAAACGTGAATTTCTAATTCGATTATTTCAACAAAACCCGTGATGGTGCCAACAAACAATCGACAATGAATCTAAAGTGAACCAAAGTACTGTGTTAAGAGTGATTAAAACACTCAAACACAACTTAAATGTTAACAGGATAGCTGGTCCGGGTCACAAGAAAGGATTTAAATATCCAGAAACTGTGAAGACAAAATCCTGTTTTTAAGCAAGTGCAGTATGTGTACTAGCTCATTTGAATCGGTCCAATAGTTCACAGGTTGTTAATTTTTGGAAAAAAGTAATTGTTGGAAAAAATAGGAAAAAGTTCATTTTTCGGACCATCCTAAAATGGAAATGAGCACCCTAGTGAAACAATAAAAAAATACGATTCTAATGTTTTACGATAAGGAACAAAACTTTTCACGAAAATCTGAGAACCACTACATCGATTTGGCATGAAATGGTTGAATATGGAAACCTGCTCATAGAGAAATCCTGGAATTCTTAGAAAAAAGCTGTATTATGGACGAAGAAACTTATGTATTGTGTGGCTTCTCTCAACTCCATCGCCAGGAATTTTATTCAACGAGAAACGAGGAGATGTTGAAGAAAAATTCGAAAACAAAAAAGAAGTCAAGTTAAGGAAACACGATGTGTCGACATTTTTTTCGGCCAGATTTGACTTCATATCATTATGCCAAAGCAACATGGTATGGAGACAATAATCTGATTTTGGTTCCTAGAGACGCCAATCCGCATAACTCTCCTGAGCTCCGTCCGATTGGAAGACATTGGGTTTCAATTAATTGTGCACCCGTGGCCGAGTGGTTAGCGTCATAACTAACATGCCGGGTGTTCGGGTTCGATTCCCGTTCTGGTCGGGGGAATTTTTGTCAAAGAAATTTCCTCCGACTTGCACTGTGATCACGCGTATTCTAGAGCTTGCCACTCAGAATGTATTCAAGGCGTGTTATTTGGCATAGAAATCTTAACTAAGTACTTATAAAAATGACGCAAGTAATACTACGTTGAGACGGCGAAGTTCCTCTAGGAACGTTAGTGCCATTGAAGAAGAAGAAGGGTTTCAATTAAAAGCAACTTGAAGTCAATGAAGAGACGAACCGAAAACATTGCATAATTTCATAGTAAGTGGAATATCGCAGTCTTTTTATTTTTGTTTAGCTTTTTATAAAAGTGCTATTGGCTTGGGAGTTACAGCTGTTTAAAATTATGCATTTTTTCCTGCCAAAGTGCTTACAATAAATAATAAAGAAAACGAATTTCAATTTTTTCGCAAAAGAAATATTTAAAAGAAAATACTTACTCAATATTTTCAATTTGATATGTCAATAATCTCAATCAAACCAGTAGTTCAAAAGTTATGATTTAAAAAAAACATTCTTGGAAAAAGGGGAAAATCTTAACTGTTTTGGGCTTTCAGCTCACAAGAAAAAATATAAAAATATATAGCGTCCTCTATACTATAAAGCGACCGAGTAAACTATAAAAAACAAACAATAAATAAAGACGAAAATAAAATCCTGTTTTTAAGCAAGTGCAATATGTGTACTAGCTGATTTGAATCGGTCCAACAGTTCACAGGTTGTTAATTTTTGGAAAAAGTCATTGTTGTAAAAAATAAGAAAAAGTTGATTTTTCGGACCATCCTAAAATAGAAATGAGCACTCTAGTAAAACAATAAAAAAAAATCGATTCGAGTTTTACGATAAGGAACAAAACTTTTCACGAAAATCTGAGAACAACTACATCGATTTGGAATGAAATGGTTGAATATGTTCATTTTCATTAATTTAAATCCGATATAATGTGAAAATATGTGCATAGCCTAGATCCACCTTCCCATTGTTATTCGAAGACTACATGTTAATAATTTGCTCGGACATTTCATGATATCGACGCACTCATCCTTTAAAGAACAAACAAAATACTTGTTAAGGATGATGCAGAAGCTTCCTTTTTCTAGCGAAAACCCCATCTAGGAGGTGCCTCCGAGAATCATTCGCATGACTACTCATGTGTTAACTATAGAACCAGCTGGAAATCAGTTATCTTACTACAAGTTGGGAGCCGCCGAGAACACACAGTCAATACTCGTTGAAGCGAAACGAATTATTCAATCAAATGCAAATCAGTAGCCATGTCCGATCGGGGCTCTGATTTAAACTTCAATCATCGCCAAATGAGCAAAGCATCTAATTAGGAAACAATCAGGAAGCAACATGATAATCGTCAATCATGTATGAATTTCTCTGGAGTTTGGGCTGCAAGTGATGTTTGATTTATGATTGAACCCATTCTCGCGTTTCATGTGCAATGGTTCATCATGGTGGTGCGAAAGTGTATTGATTATTAGAATGGTGAAATTACAAATTTATGAAAATGTCTCAGAAATGGTGCAAATTCGCGGAACATCGGCAGCACAAATTGACCCACGAAGACTGTAGCGGAAAATCTGTTCCGACTCATTGAATATGCAATCAGTTGGCATGGTTCGTCGCCATGCTGTTTCCCAGAGAGCGGAAAAAAATGCTATCAGTTCCCAAATGCAGCCCATCAGCTGCCAGTTCCGCATCCGGACGATGGCGAATGCTTCATCACTGCTCACTGGTTAGAGCCGATGCTCGCTCGTCTTGCGGACGGTTATAAATTATCCTCCTATTTTCTACGGTTCACTGCAGAAATAGTCGGTTGCGGTTCATGTGCCCTTTTGCATATATGCCCGACCTCGTCAGGCGGTGAACAGAGTTCCGTTTCATGTTTGATGTGATTCTCGTTCAACCACACATTTGATTTTCTAAAGGAGAGTTGCAATTATTGGAAAACAAAAAGGAAAAAAGTCTCCAAGATGAGTGTAATGCAGTGGGGGAAATTAAGGAAAGGAAAGGGTATGCGAGATGGTTCACTCGAGACTCGGAATCTCGTATATTTTCATGTTAGAAGAGGCAGTCGAGCGTATGCACCAGCAAACAGCATTCGTGAAGATCACGAAAGCGGCATCTCTTCAGCAAAGCTAAATTTAGGATATATTTTTCTTGTGCTTTCCGGAATTCCGGGTGCAAATCGCATGTCATCGTGAAAAGATTCTGGCTCCCGGTCGTGGCGATTGGCAGTGAACGTTCTGTGCTATGCGAGGTTCGCCGGGAGGTCTAATTGATCTGAGCGCGTCCGTTGTTTGGATTCCTCTTCATCCTCGCACTAGCTTTTCTAGATCGTTTTTATGGACTATTCGTTCCTATCGACGTCTACGAGAATGATGGAGGATACTTGGCAACTGGAACTGTTCTCCTTATGGATAAATATTTGACATTCTTTCTGCTGCTATTGTCGCTTGTAGCGTGGCGCTCATTCGAGCTCAACATTAGTCGAGAGCAGCGTTAAACGTCCACTTGGTGTTATTTTAAATAGCAGTTAACATTGAGAATTATATTATATAGAATTATATAGAATTATATTTATTCTTTGTCATGGCTTGATGCTACAGTGTTTCGTTTCAAGTTGTACCATTTAGACGTCTCTTAACAGAATGTTTCAAAAAGTATATGACACTCAAACAAAATCTCTAATACCGTACTAAATCATATTTCGGACACTTTGTTCCAATATATTGAAATGTTTAATGTACTGATAATCTATATTCTATTTCTATTTTCTATCTCTTCTCTATATAAATAAAAATCTCGTGTCACGGTGTTTGTTACCGAACTCCTCCGAAACGGCTCGAACGATTTTGATGAAATTATACTCAAAATACTTGGTAGGTATGAGAATAGGTTGTAAACTATATATGATACCGGTAGGATACCGATAACCATACATTTAATACCGAATAGGGTGGCTCTATGCAGAAAAAAAGATCTGGATTTTTTTTTTCAAAAATTTGACTTTATACCATACATATAACCTTAAACTTTGACCCCAATTCCCTATTTTTAATTGCGATTTTATTATTATTGTGTCAAAAATATTCTAATAATTTAACCGTTGTTCGTTTTTTCAACAGAACGAATTTATTTAAGTTGTTCAATGACTGATGGCGTAACGCCCGCTTCATTGAACATCCATCTACAAATACACAAGTAACATCATTTCATCTAAAGCAGGGAGCATCTCCGACGAGCTGGAAGCCTTTTTGAATGAGCACAATGAGTTATCGAAATTCTTCAAATAACATTTGCTCGGATTACAAAATGACAATCAAGCTATTGCCATCAACCCTGATAAAACATCAGCTGGAGAACACGTGTGTAGATCCAAGGCACAAGCGCTGCTGGAATCATGATAGCACGGTGATACGAGAAATTTAATGCGAAGAAAAAACAATAATCTGGAATTCATCGTTGACACACACCGTTCATACGACCCTCGCTATGTTCTTCTTCAATGGCACTAACGTTCCCAAGGTTTGCCTTCTCAACGTAGTACTACTTGCGTCATTTTTATTAGTAAATAGTTGAGATTTCTCTGACGAACAATACGCCATGAATGTATTTTGGAGTGGCAACCTCTAGAATACGCGTGACTACAGTGCAAGTCAGAAGGGTTTCTTTAACGAAAAATCTCTTACATAAACATTAGACCAACGAAACCCCGTCACAGATACTTAATTCATTATGAACATCATTTCTCATTTTGATTTAATATTTATGAACATGCGACGAAACAAACAGAGGGCGCGCTCGAAGGATTTTTATGTTTATCATATGGTGATTTGACATGGTCAAGAAACGCCAATTCAAGATATCGTAAGCTGTGCCAACAATTTATGGTCGACATATACGCGAAGGTAGAGATTGAACGACTGCAATTCTTACTACACAATCAACAAAAGCGGTGCGAGGAATAATACATTCACTTGCGAGACACTATCATGAGCAACGCCGACACAGCTTTAGTTATAGCCAGGCCATGAAGTTCGATCGTATTCGTCGCCACATATTGTTGGTTGTATTGTGTTGAATGGAAAAAGCGCAATGTTACATTCTGTTCAAGCTCAAGTCCAATCGAGTTGAGCAAATGTGACAACCTTGCCACGCAATTCGACGTAAACAACATTGGTCTCCATGTTCCATTTCTATGAAGCAAAAATAGTAATGGTTTTTCGGGTGGAATAAACACGCAAAATTTAGCATTCGAACACATTCAAAACAAATTTAGCATCCAAACGAAATCGAATAATAATTTTCATTCAAATTTCAACAATTTAGAATTATTTCCGGAATTATGCCGATCAGATAGAGAGTAAATTGAACCACAAATACGGATGACTTATTTTGACCATTGTTTCGCGACGGAGGCGATCTGGCGTAGTGGTAACATCCATGCCTCTCACGCTGAAGGTCACGAGTTCAATTCTCACTCCCGACATTCTTCCAAAAATGGAAGTAAAAGTGACGAACCAGCCAAATGAGTTGAAAATCACTATAATACAGATAAAAAAAAAAAAAAAAAATTGTTTCGCGACAAGGCGAACGAATTTAAGAGTGTAAAAGTCGATTTCGATCGAATTGTAAAATCCGATCACTCATTTGCATATCTGAATATTGAGTTCTACAAATCGGTGAAGAGTAATAAAAACATCCATGAATAAAGGAAGCAATATGGCTGTGTTTCAAACTTAGATTACCGATGTGAATACTCCTCGATTGAATGACAACGATAAAATAACGCGATTCCAAACAGGCCGATTAATCAGCTCCATTGAAGTTAGCTGGCGTATCACTGTTTTCCAATTTATGAACGAGACCAAGCTGTTATAAACTAAGCCATGTTGAAAATCACATGCACGTATTTTCTAACAAGGAGACAGCAATAAATATTGATTTTCTATATTTCATTTTTTCTACTTTACGACAAACTTATATTACTTTTTTCAGTTGACGTTTATCTTTTAAGAGATCAAACATGTCAGTTACGTTAATGAAATACACCATGAAACATCATATAACCTTTCGTTCAAATCATTAAATTGGTTTTTTTATCGGTTACATTCGATTTATTTTAAAGATCGTTAAAATATTCAAACACACTTACAATATATTAGTGTGTTTTATTCAACACCCAAAATATTCACTAGAAATAATTTATTTGGCAGAACAACGTTTGCCTGGTCAGCTAGTCTTATATATAAAATTCTCATGTCACGATGTTCGTGGTCAAACTCCTCCGAAACGGATCGACCGATTTTAATGATATTATACTCAAAAAACTTGGTAGGCATGAGAATAGGTCGTAAACTTTATATGATACCGCTAGGATACCTATTACTTTATATTTGATACCGATTAGGGTGGTCCCATGCAAATAAAATCTGAATTAATTTGTTTTCGTATTTTTTTTTTGCATAAATTTGGCTTGAAAAAAAAAATTATAACCATATATAACCAATTTTCACCCTCATATCCTTTTTTTTATCGTGATATATGTATTTTTATATAAACGATTCCAAATAATTGATTCGTCGTTCGTTTTTTAAACAGGACGAATTTATCTACATTACTTAATGTCAGATGGCACTTCGTCCTCTTTATCGAATTTCACCCTACACATACGCAAGTAACCTCAATTCGACAAAAACTAGGAATATCGCCGGCGAGCTGGAAGCCTTTTTGGATGAGCACAATGAATTATTGAAATTATTCTCATCACACCCATGCTCGGAATGCAAAATAACAGTCACGCTATTGTCGTCAATCCTGAAAAAAAAAACGATTGAAGAGCACATGTATAGATCCAATGCACCACAGTTACTTTAATTATTAGGACCATCATTACTCATTTTGAATTAATATTTTTTAATATTATGTGGTTGGAGGAGACGAAACAAACAAAAGAGTGCCCTCGATGGATTCTTATGTGTGTCGTTTGATAAATTGGCGCAGTCAGGACAACGTCATTCTAGGATGTCTTGAGCTGTGTCAATAATCCATGGTCAACATATTCGCAAAGGTAGAGAGCGAACGACTGCGATTCATATGAGACAATCAACAGAAGCGGTTCGAGGAATGATAGCGAGACGCTATCATGAGTAACACCTACACAGCCTTTGTTCAAACGACAGCACGTGTGTTCAAACAAAATAAATGCAGTCTTTAATGGGCTCTATTACAAAATTACAGGCATTTCGTCCAACAAGTTGCTGGATGTATACAAGATTTATAGAAGAATCGTTAAGTTCGGACTGTTTTCTAAGTATTTAAACTACATCGAGTAATGATTTTCATCCAAATTTAAGCAATTTAAAATTATTTTCGTGTCTGCTAATCAGATTACAGATTAAATTGCTCCACGAATACGGATTACTTATTTTAAAGTTTATTTTGCGCCGAGGCAAGGTTGCTACATTTCATAGCACGAATGATCAGATTTCTGAATGCAAAAGACGAATCCTGAGATCCGATCGATCCGGTCCATTTCTCTGTACATCATATATCCCATCTCCATCTCCACATCACACTCAGGTTCGGGAAGTTCCCACGGTCCAATGCAATACACGGTCAAATCTTCACGTATCTGCTCGATATCCACGTGGAATCTATCCTTCATCGATCATAATCAATTCATTTTATCAATCGTTGAAACATTTGAACACACATGTATTGCAATACATTAGTTATTTTTTTTATTCAACAGTCAAAATATTCACTAGAAGTAATTTATATGGCAGAACAACGTTTGCCGGGTCAGCTAGTATAACTATAAAATTAATATCACAATTGCTTCTTTAGAGTAATCCCTTGGTTTCCCTATCATTTCATATGAGAACTACATTCATAATCGGCGGAATTATGACAACACTACTTATTATCGTTTGTGTTTAACGTTTCCTTAGCGTGAGCACGTAGAATTTACCCGTTCATAAATTTTTAAATTTCTCCCGTGTTCCATCACTTCTCATCATCGTTAACAGTTTACTGTGATCGCTCGGTAAGTGTTTCGCTGTTGACTATAAAATATAATCAAGTGTAATGTAATTTTCGTTCAAAAAATTACAAAATAAAGTGTCCGAAATTTGAATTCAATCTGTCCGAAATTTGATTGCTTCATTTGAAAAGCATTTTATTCGATGATTTTTTTATGTTTTCAATCAAATAGGTACCAAAGTAGAAAGCTTAAAAGCATATTGAACTAATTTATTAAAAATATCAACCAAATAATACCTTTGCATCAAGTTTAGATCTTTTTTTTCTCCATTATAGTGACTTTCAACACATTTCGGCTGGTTCGTCACTTTTACTTCCATTTTTGGAAGAATGTCGGGAGTGAGAATTGAACTAGTGACCTTTAGCGTGAGAGGCATGTATGTTACCACTACGCCAGATCGCCTCCACCTTTCAATCAAATAGGTACCAAAGTAGAAAGCTTAAAAGTATATTGAACTAATTTATTAAAAATATCAACCAAATAATACCTTTGCATCAAGTTTAGATCTTTTTTTTCTCCATTATAGTGACTTTCAACACATTTCGGCTGGTTCGTCACTTTTACTTCCATTTTTGGAAGAATGTCAGGAGTGAGATTTGAACTCGTGATCTCTGCGCGAGAGGTATAGATGTTACCACTACGCCAGATCGCCAGATCGTTTAGATCTGTTTTCTGCATCATATGCCTTAAGCGTCCGAAATATGATTCAGAACGGTATGTCAAAGCGGTTTGTTTATCATAATTGTGTAATATTTACCCGAACGACAGTTTCCCGAAAAACATTTACCCGAAGGTAACATCTACCCAAATGTAACGAATTAAAAAGTGTCTTTTAGGTTGATAAAAATTAATCTTGTATATATAAATCTCGTGTCACGATGTTCGTGATCGAACTTCTCCGAAACGGCTCGAACGATTTTCGTGAAATTATGCACAAAAAACTTGGTAGGCATGAGAATAGGACGTAAACTATATATGATACCGCTAGGGTAGCGATTACCATATGTTTAATACCGATTAGGGTGGCTCTATGCAGAAATTTTTTTTTGATTTTTATTTCTATTTTCTTCTTATATTTGACATAAAATTAAATATAACCTCACAGGTTATACCCCATATCCTATTTTTATTCACGACTTTAGTATTTTGGTATAATATTAATAATATTCAAAAAATCGACCCGTAGTTTGTTTTTCAAAGAGAGCGAATTTATTAACGTTGTAAAATGACAGATGGCGCTAAGTTCACTTCATTGAACGCATTCATCCTCACATGCGCCAATAACCTTCGGCTAAAGTCATGCATATTGCCAGCGAGCTGGAAAACTTTTTCAATAAACATAATGAATTATTGAAATTCTTCATATCATACATGCTCGGTTTGCAAGGTGACGATCACCTTATTTTCATCAATTCTAATATAACACTGACTGGAGAACACATGTATACATCCAATGCGTATGTCGTTGAATACATTGCCGGAGTCATGGTAGGCGACTGCTCAGTGACGCGAGAAACTGTGATTCGAAGAAGAAACAACAATCTGGAGTTCATCGTTGACACCCACCGTTCAAACTCTCCATCTTCTTCTTCAATAGTACTAATGTTTCTAATGTTCCTAACGTTCACCATCTCAACGTAGAATGAATTGCGAACGATATAGAGGTAGAAAGCAAACGACTGCGATTCTAAACAATCAGAAGCGGTGTGAGGAAAAATACACTCACTTGCCAGACGCTATCATGAGCAACGCCAACGCAGTCTTTGATATTGCCAGGTCTAAACACATGTATTGTCATGATATTACAAAACGTGTGTTCAAACAAACAAAAAATGAATGAAATGTGGAATGAGATTCATTAAAACGTTACATATATTCGGTTCCACACCTGAATTTATTCGGCTGGATGGCAATATTACAAAAAATTAGGATTACCTCATATGCACATTTTTAATTCGGATAATCGACAAAATACGCCCTGAGGAAATCGATAGTGTAATTTACTCAAAAATTTCAGTCATTGAGCTTCGTGTTCCATTTATGTGAAGCGTAAATTATTATTAATTTTCGAGTGAAATAAACACGCTTCTAAAACAAAGAAAATTAAATGAAATATGGCTCTATTGTGTGTTCTGTGTAGCAGAATAATACATTATCTGCAGGTATCTTGAACGAGAATAGCCTCTGATAATTATTTTATATTCTGAATGATATTTTGGTTGAAATGCAAGAAGATCAATAGATAAATAGTTGAGTTAGTGTCAGGACTATGTCTACTAAGTATTGAAACAACATCGAATAAAAATTTTCATTCAAATTTCAACAACTTGAAATTGCTTCCAGGTAAGTTCAGGTGATTGTTCGATAATGTTACCCCAAACATGGTTCATGACCGTGCGGTAATCTAAAACTTTTATAGCCTTGCATGGCAGATGGAAAATGTATAATGCATTTTCTTGAAGATTTCACCAACGACACGACCGCAACCTTAGATGGATGTCCCATATATCAACGAGTAAAAACTGATAAATACAGACAATCATTCATGAAAATTAACAACGCGGACATTAACATGGAAAATCGTTCGGCAGTGCCATATTCGCCTCAGCTGAGCAAAACATTCAATGCTTATATTAATGTTGAGTCCTGTAATTCGACGAAGAGCAACAAATATATTTGCAACAACGAAATTTATATTGATATTCTTCATTTAATTTGTCTACTTTACGACAGCAATATATATACAGTTCAGATTCGTTAATGAAATACATCGGGAATGGAATACAAAGAATGGTTTGTGTTTTTTTAATCGTCATCGACGTGGCGCTCTATTCCTCGGTATTTCAAACACAAGAGTAACGATCGTTTCACGTGTATGTAGATCGTTAAAACGTTTAAATACATTTACAATACATTGGTTATTATTTTTTTAACAACCTACATATTCACTAGAAATAATTTTTATGGCAAAACAACGTTTGCCGGGTCAGCTAGTAGTTTTATGTAAATGATCGTCTTGCAAATATACAGATAACTAGCTGACCCGGCAAACGTTGTAGTGCCATATAAATTATTTCTAGTGAATATTTTGGGTGTTAAATGAAACATATATAATGTGTTTAAATGTTTTAACCATCTATAAAATTAATCGAATGTTTCTAACAAAACAGAACGAATTAAAAGATTTGAACGAAAATGTGTGTAATGTTTTTTGATTCAATGTATTTCGTTAATGTATATACTGATATGTTAGATCTCTTAAAAATTGAACGTAGGGTCAAAAAAATGAATATATTTTTGTCGTAAGACAGAAAAATTAAATGAAGAAAATCAATATCCATTTCGTTCGATTGTTGTCTCGGAGGAAAATACGCGCTTGCCGTTTTCAAGATGGACGGTTAGATTTAAACCTGTTCATTAAATAGGAACAACGAAGCGTTAGACAACTTCAATGGAGCTGATGTACCTGCCTATTTTGTAGCGCAATTTTTCGTCATTTTCATTCATTAGTGAATACTCATCAGTATTCTTAAAATACAGACATAACATAAATATGAGTGTTTTGCTCAGCTGAGGCGAATATGGTACTGCCCAACGATTGCCAGATTCAATATTTGCATTGTTGATTTCTGTGGATGACATTTTCAGTATTTTTTCGTTGATATATTTGCCTTATTTTTTTCTATGAATTTTCTTGCATTTCCCCCAAACCTTTATCTATAATATAAAGTATCCCAAAAAATGATTTTCGTTCAAGATTTTCCCCACTTACAGAGAATATAATACTTTATTACATAGAACACACTTGATATGTAGGGCTTATTTTCATTTAAAATTTTCGTTTTAATAGTGTGTTTATTCCACCCGAAAACTCATGACCATTTTTGGTTAACATAAATGGAACACGGAGCTCAATGTCGGGTATGTCAAAATTGTATGGCAAGGATTCCACATTTTCACAACTCGATTGGTTTTGATTCAAACGAATTACAGATTGCAAAATTCCAATCCGTTCAGTATGATCTGGAATTTCAGAGGAAATTACATTATCGATATCCACAGGGCCTATCGATTTTTTCGACTAACCAAACTAAAAATGTGTGTATGAGGTAATCCTCGTATCTTCCATGTTATATGTGGGACTCATCTCGACATGACAGAATTTTTGTTTGAACATATGCTCTTTACCTTCGCGCATATGTCGATCATTAATTGTTGGGACATCTCACGACATCGTAGAATGGCGTTGTCCTGATTATATAGAATCATCTTATAATGCAATTAAAAATGAGGAATGATGTTCATAATAAATGAATTACTTTGAGCGGGATTTCGTTGTTTGATATTTATGCAATATCCGTCTTATCCCTCCGGAACAGCTGGGGGATTTTTCTTCTAAGAGACCATTCTGACTTGTATTATAGTCACACATGTTCCAAAGCTAATCACATTCAAGAATACATTCAAGGCGTATTGTTTGGCATCGAAATCCCAACTAAGTACTACTAAAAATTATGCAAGTAATACTACGATGATAAGGCGAACGTAGGGAACGTTAGTGCTATTAAAGAAGAACATGGAGAGAGTCGTATGACCGATGTGTGTCAACGGTGAATTTCAGATTATTGTTTTTTCTTCGAGCTGTCGTTGCTCTCTGAATTGAGAAATATTGTATTCGACTACAAAAACAAGCTGAAAACTGTACTTTAGCATCTAAGGGCTACCATAAATCCTTTTCTACACGTTATTTTTCTATAGCTGTACAAAACAAATAGAAAATTTTGAAGAAAAAATCATGGAAAAGTTTTTGTTAGGAAAACTTTTTTTCCTTAAATATGCATAAGTTGCGATGTATGGAAGAGTTGTAGGGCATATATTTATCTACCATTTATCTGCCATTTCATCGAAATCTGAGATGACCATTTTGAGAAAATCAACTTTTAGTTTTTGAAATCGATGTTCTTCAGTGTTTCAAAAATATTTTGACGTAGAACAACGTCTTTCAGGAAGGGTGCCAAATCAGAAGACCTGTTTTTGTGAAATAAAGTTAACGTTAATAACTATTTTCACAGAGAACAAATTCTGATACTTTGAATACCAATGGAATCGGAAATTCTCTAAGGGTGGGTTTAGACTAGTGATATATTCATGTGAAGTAATATGATGAGATTTATAAAAATCGCATCAACCGTTTACACTAGTGTGAACTGATATAATGAATATATCCATATTGTTGGTGAATTTATTCACCTGAAGTAGAACTGCATCCAACTTTAGTGATTTCTCACCGGTGAGAAATTCATAAGCATTTACATATGCTGAATTTATTCAAGTTGTATATACCTCGAATAAGTGTATCATATTTATTCTCACCCGTTTACACCTATTTTCACGTGAATAAATCCATCTATAGCTATATCCCTAATGTAAACCCGCCATAAGATTCGTTTGATATACTATACAGTAAAATCCACAAATGCCTACGCAGTTTAATTTATTGAAAACTGTAAGCATTTTCATTTTTCCATACATTTGTTCTGCCGATTTGTGTGCATTCCCGAACAGAGCTGTCAATAACGAGCAACTAATACATTCGTTTCTGCCCGTTTTCAACCTATTTGGTAGAAATCAGCCATCCGCGATTTGAAGCCCCACCACTTTTCGTTCGGTGGTCATCGAAGCAACATGGTTGCCGCAGAGCGTCGAGCGGGAGAGAATTGTTTTCTTGTCGGGTGACGGAGGAGTATGGAATAGAGTTTCTTTCCACAAGGGCTCTATTCAGGGCTAGAGGCGGAAACCAAAAATAGAATAGAAGGAAAACACAGATGCGAGTGAGCTAGCATAACACAACGAGAATTTTGGAATATAGATATACACTTCATTTATTTATATAAATGTATATTTCATGAAAGTATGCTTTCAAATTCAAGCAGGGTAACCTTACTGTTGCATGTTGCGTGGTTCGATCACATCTCAAGCGGAATATGTGAGCAAAAGGGCTCATAGTTTGTGACCGATATCTTAGTGGGAAGGAGAAAGTCTGATGCGAGTTGAATCGAATAAACGAGAAGTGCTGATACCTTTCGCCTCTACTCGACTCTTTCGAGTCTACTGAAGTAGTAAAAAATTAAATAGCTAAAAAGATATTACAAACAAAATTTCTCATTCTAAAATAATATCCGAAGTAATAAACAAGTGGATTGAATAATATAATTCCGTAGTTCTACGTCGAAAACTGCGGTCGTGTTCTAGATACAACCCATTATAATTTTTTTAAGTATTTTTTTCTGAAAATTAAATTATTTTCCTAAAACTCTTTCGTAGACCTCTTTTTTGTAGGACATACCTTTTTCGAGAAAATTTTTTTATAAAAAAAAATGATCAAAAATATTTAGCCCTTTCCATAGTCTAGATTAGTGGTGGCCAAACTTTTAGGGAACTACGGGCGACTAATTGTTCAAATGTTAGGCTGCGGTCTACCAACGTTGACTGTATCAAAAAATCATTAGTAAATGAATTTAGTACTAGACAATAAAACAAAGTTTGAGCTAGTACTGGGCGATCTTGCATCGATATTCAGAAGATCGATTTTTTCCTCTCCGACTTCCGATTTTTTGGATCGATTCTCCAAAACATCGCATAAATCTATCTTTTCTTTTCGATATTTTTGATTTTTTTGATCATAGAAATCATTTTGTAAATTTGTTTTTCAGTGAACATTGATTTTAACCGTTCGAGTGCGGAGAATAGCGCTCCTAAAGGAATCACCTTTTAACAAACGATTTCGTCTTTCGGGAATATATTGGGGACAAAAATTGAAAAAATCTAGATACTGTCGCTGAATGCTCATCCATTTTTCGATGGATTTGAGAAATGATTTCAAGCGCCTCCTTTTAGCTAAAACTTTTTTGAATATACTCAAACTCATCCACATTTTTGGCATTTTCTCACAAAATATGCTCCGCATTCTAACGATTAATCAAAAACCACCTGACAAGCAGCAGTTTGTAAGCAGTTTTCTAAGTTTGCTCATTACAAAACAAGTTGATACGATTTGTACTTACACCATCACACTCACTTGGGTGACAGTGAAAATTTTGACGAAAATGGATGGTGACATCAAGTCCAGCTGAAGCTTTTTTTTTCTAGACATGAGACTACTACCAAGATTTCGACTAAATGCCAGACTTATAGCACGGTTGGATTTTATGGGATTATTGTCAGTGGAGTTATAGATGAATATCAGTTGTTGCATTTTCAATAATAATATTCAGTTAATTTATTTAATTAAATGTTTCTATAACGGTACACAATAAATGCACTGGAAAATACAATTTGTTTCACAGACTGTGCGTGTCTCTATAATTTTTCTATTGTTTTTTTTTGCTGTTGCTATTTTAAGGCGTTATTTGTATTTATTTGAAGCAAAAAAGGAATTACCTCTAATGGGTCATACCGAGACACCACTCAGTGTCGCAATAGAGGCGATTGTGACCTGTAATTAGACTTATCAACAAACACAACACGATAAGAAAAATAAGTTAAAACAGTTAAAATCTAACAAATAATCACTAGGAAACTGTGCAAAATTCATAATCTAGTAAAATGATTGAAAACTCTCCTAAAAAATCATCGTGTTGTTGAAACATGCACAAAGAAGGTTTACAAAAACGTCCAGTTATAGAATCGTACCAAAATATCCAATTATTCGTGTCGCATTACAGGTGTGTCCAATTATCTAGATTTCCAATCAGAGGTGAATCACTTTTTCTAATTAAATAAAAATTATTGATTCTCGGTCTGTGAGACCAATTAACCAATTAACTAGAAGTATCAGAACTATCTATCGAAAATATTGGCCTCTATTATATAAATTGAATCGAAAGATCAATTCGATCCCTATAACTGTCACTAACATTTTGTAAAGCGATAGAATCTTCTCGAATCAAGTTCTTTCTCTATTTTTTTTTTTTGTGAAACGTTTCAGAAATGTTTCCTAAAGCATCAGTAACGCAACAAACAAACCAAACAGCTCGAAAAATTATGCCGACAGCTTTCACCCGACGGTATCTAAACAGTAAAATAAAGCTAACAAGTAAAATTATGTTGAACTACAATTACATAATAGGGCCCAATATTTAAGTCTATAAATTTATAATTTTTCATTCATCACTGTTGTTCTATTCATGACTATCTTTTTTTTTGCACAATTAATTCACATTACTCAAAATTTACTTTTAAAATTAAAATAACAATACTCCATTGAAACTCGCATACGCAATCTTCAAAAGCGAAGTTTTCTTCGAAAATTTAGTTTTTTTTTTGATTTTCGAAACCTTATGCCGGATGTTTCCAACATTTTCAATTAGTCATTTAAAAATTATCGAAATTATTTACTTTATTACAAGTGGCCGAACAACTGGATGTGTTAATATTAAAGAACTAACAGGAGGCGATCTGGCGTAGTGGTAACATCCATACCTCTCACGCAGAGATCACGAGTTCAATTCTCACTCCCGACATTCTTCCAAAAATTGAAGCAAAAGTGACGAACCAACCGAAATGTGTTGAAAGTCACTATAATAGAGAAAAAAAAAATAAAAACTAACAATCTGAAAAAAAAATAAATCCGAAACTTTAATGAAGAAATATCTACTCTTACAACTAATTTGTTTTATTGAGGTTAGCACAAACACCTTATAAAATGATCACGGCAAAAGGTGGAGGAATATTTATTCAATTGCATTTGAAGGTGACACTATCCTAGACCAGTTGGCGGGCGCCAAGGAATACCTACGCGGGCGACCTGTAGACCGCGGATTACCGTTTGGCCATCCCTGGTCTAGATAAATTTTCGGAAAACTAAGTATGCCAAGTTGCTTAATTAGGTAAGGTCTTCACGCCCAGATAGTTTCTTTGAGTTCTGAGAGCGTTTGGTTGAGTTGGCGCGGAATCCGTCATTGGGTATTTTACCGTGTAAATCAACATTTCGCAGGAAGTCCCGTATCAAAAATCGATATGACGATTTTCATTGGCACCCTTAACCATACATTTCCATACATCGTATTCTGAAAAAACGAAAAAGTCCAGGAGTGTCAATCCTTGACAAAACCGAACATTTTTCGAGATGAAGGTAGATCTCGACGTTTCATGCAATTTCAAGATATCTGGCATAAAAAAAAATCGAAAACCCAGATTTCCTTTAATCCCCCCTTGGGTGATTTTTCGATTTAAAAAAAAACTCAAACTTTGACAGCTCTGCGATGTTTTTTACTAAAAGTTCTGTAATTTTTTAATGAAGGGCATTTTTTCTACTTCAGAAAATACTCCAAAAGTAACTTTCCCAAACTTAATTTTACGGATGCATTTTGAACATTATATCTTGGTGGAAAATTCTTGAAATGATTGCCTTTCGGTTTATCTAGATTTAAACAGAAAATTACTTTTACCGGAAATATCTAGTACTGAGTAGCACGATCCGCATACGATGCAAATGTTCAAAACAGATGGTCCTTTTAGCTGCTTCCCGCCTGTTGATCGATATTTTTCATCACAAGACTGATGTTACATCCCACTGGATATCTCGATCCTTCCCAAACTGAAAACTATGATAATGAATTTGTTGTGGCCAGAAAATAAACGAGACTAAATGGGGCGGAAACCGATAATTGAAATTTATGGAGTGTATAACGCAGGAGAGAAATTGAAGGAAATTTAATTATCCCCCAATTAAAAGTAACTGTGATTATTATGCACATAAATTTCCGCCACAGGTTAAACTATTTCACATCGTTGTTGTTCGTTGTCGAGCTATGGCTTTCACTGTCTTGTAGACAGATTCTAATACCGTTCTGAATCATATTTCGGACAGCTTCAGATTTCGGACACTCTTTAAAAATAACTTTAAATGCTTAATGATCTGATGATATAACGATTGTGGATTTCGTGGAATTCGTTGCATTCGTTCCCTGAACTATATTGAATGGAACCTGAATAGGTACACCTGTATATCAACTATTAGTAGGCTATTTTGAACCATTGATTATATAAAGTCAAATTCGAGAATCTCACACGACCTCACGGAATATAAGTGGAGACAATTGATCAACCTAGACCTGAGCGATTAATTTATTATTATTCGAATTCTTATACCGTTTTAATGATTTCTGACTCACTTCAAGCTTCAAGTTTCAAACGGAATAGGATACAATAATTCAAAGAAATTAGTAAATTGGATTTTCAGCGTTCATAAACCACTCTAGTAATCAAGCCACGTTTTTCAACTATCTATTATAATTTTGTGCTTGTCAATTGACTAAGCGAACTAATTTGCAGGTTTGAGCAAAAAAAAAAAAGGTTTAAGTTTGTGAGGTAGACCTTAGGGTGTCGCAACAATACTGATAGCAAACTAATTTGGGTAGATGAAATCAACATCGTCCTTCACAAGATTATTATTGACTTTGATAAAACTAAAACCGGAAGCGAAATGCCAT